>NW_024064949.1:0-152276 GCF_009727055.1 Benincasa hispida | reverse complement strand
CAACCTCTCTACTGTCCCTAAAAGTGGGTAAGAGTGAATTCTGTCTTGCACCCTATGTCTCCAGCTATCTACCCGGTCTTACCCTGAAATGGGAGGCTTATTGAGTCGGCGTTGTTGAATCAACCCTCACCCATGAAAATCTAAGGATAATCTCAAATAAACAAAAGTTCATAGTAAGCTCAGGATTAAGGTCAAGTTACCTAGGTCATCGTTTTGAAATAGTCAGTCTTAAATAGTAACAACGTTATAAAGTAAGAGTGACTTAATCCTTGGTCCAATCTTATGCAAACTAATTGCATAGGACACCCCCGCTTCTCATGTCAATACATGAACAAATCAGGATCACTTCATTTATGGCAGTTTACAACAAATTGTAACAACTACAGAGTAGTTCGCATCCGATAATGTTACCAGAATAAGGTACCCAGCCTTATTCGTATACTATAAACCATTTTGGCTATTTATTGAACTTGATCCACTCTTATGTCTCTACATAAAGTTCATGTATTCATATAATACCCATGGATCTTTAGTTTATTGGATTTAGACTTTACAGGTGCAATTCACGTATTTAATAATAATTTTATTGAATAAACGTCAATAACATCTTTATTGATAATAGAATATGTTAATCATTACAAACGGCAATACGAGGCAGACCTTTCTGGGATCCTCCCTAGGAGGATCGAATGGGAGAGTTGTAAGCCTTTGTGGGGCCCCTCCCATGACGATCAGGATGCACGAACGGTGCTACAAGACAGACCTTTCCGAGATCCTCCCTAGGGTGATCAAATGGGAGAGTTGTAAGCCTTTGCGATGCCCCTCCCATGACGATCAGGATGCACGAATGGTGCTACGAGGCAAACGTTTCTAGGATCCTCCCTAGGGTGATCGAATGGGAGAGTTGTAAGCCTTTGCGGGGCCCCTCCCATGACGATCAGGATGCACAAACAGCGCTACAATATACACAGTGATCGAATGAGGGGTTGTAAGCCTTTGCAGGGCCCCCCAAGATAATCAGGAAGCACGAACACGAGTACGAACAGGGATACAATAGATAAACCATGCTAAGTCGTCCTTATGTGCACCAAAGAATCGGTCACGCAGCCAGACATTTCTACAAATAAAAAAAAAGCTTGTTACGAAACAAAGCTTATGAGAGGAGAAACTCATCCTTTAAGACTACTGACGGGTCGGTGAGATTAAAAAAACTGTTTTATTATGCTCCTTTGGTTGCATTGTAACTCCTACAAAAAAATAGTAACGGGCAAGTTAGTAAAAATAATAATAATAATAATAAAAGAGAGAAAAAATCTTCTGAAAAAAAAAAGAAGAAATAGAGAAAAAAAACATGTGGAAAAAAAGTTTTGAAAAAGAAAAGCAAACAGAAAAGAAAAAGAAAGCAAGAAAAACCTTGCTAAAAGAAAAAAAAGGGAAGGAAAAAGAAAGAAATAAAACAAATTAAAAAAAAAAAACAAAAGAAAGAAAACGTTGAAACTAGAAGAGGAAAAGGAGAGAAAGGAAAGATTAGAAGAAGAGGAAAATATGAAGATAATGGAAGGACTTGGGGTCCTATTTATAGAGGTTCCCTAGATTCCAAACAAATTAGGAAATTCAAATTAAATAAAAATTTGATTTAAAATATTAGATTCTTATTAGATTTTCTAATTTTAAACAAATTTCCTATCTAATTTGATTTTATTAGATTTTGTATTCAAATTTATCCTCAACTAAGATTTGGACCTATTTTAAATTTTATTCAAATCAAATTTAAATTGTGGATACAATCACAAATTAAAATTTGGTCATATTCCAAATTTTATTCAAAATCAAATGGTTCAACATTGAGATTAAATTGTAAATAAAATCTCAAATTAAAATTTGGGCATATTTCAAATTTTATCCCAAATCTAAATAATCAAACTTTTATTTCAAGCCAAATTATTAAGGATAAAATCTCAAATTAAAATTTGGGCATATTCTAAATTTTATCCCAAATCTAAATCACCGGACTTTTATCCTCAAACCAAATTATTAAGGATAAAATCTCAAATTAAAATTTGGGCATCTTCCAAATTTTATATCAAATCCACACAAATTTAGATTCTTATCCCTATTTCCAAGTCAAATTATGGGAAAGATCTAAAATTAATCCTAAATTAAAATTTGGCCATATTCCAAATTTTATTCCAAATTCAAGTTATTCAACGTTGAGTTTTTATCTTCAATCAAAATAGATTGTGGATAAGAAAAAAACTTCAATTGATCTTTTAAATTTGGGCATATCTCAAATTTCATCTTAAATCCAAATCAAATTAAATTGGGATAAAGCTAAAAAAAAATCGTAAATTTGGCCATATTCAAAATTTCTTTCTTAAAACTAAATTTTTAAGTTTTCATCTCCAAATAAATTAAATTGGGATGAAACTTGAGTTTTTATTTTAAAATCAAAATTTCTGAGTTTTATCTCTAAAATCAAATTAAATTGGGACAAAACTCGAAATATTTCGTAAATTTGGTCATATTCCAAATTTTATCTCAAATTCAAGTTAAACTTATGTATTAAATTCATAGTTTGACTGACACATCAATTGAGGTCAAATTCAAGAACAAATATGTTTGGATTTTGATTCCAACTTTATATTTTTCGAGATTCATCCACCCATGTATGTGCATAAAACTCGAAATGGGGCATTTGTTGAATGAAAAATTTTGGACCAATCAATCACTAGTTGTCACGTCATTTACTAAATTAATGACGAAATTCCAAATCATTGAATTTGAGCTCAATTAGAAGTTGACATATGTCCCGAATTGAAGTTGAAGAAAAATTTCGATGACGCCACGTGGTTTTATCATGACCTTTGAATCAGATAAGATTAATTTGGCCAAATTTGATATTATTATTTGGATCAAAGTCCAACTAAGCTTAAAAATAGGTTGAATTTGACTCAAGTGTCAAATCAAGCCTAAATCTGACTAATTAGGCCCAAATACCAAATCCATGGACCAACCAAGCCCAAGTCCAACTAATTGGGCCCAAAGGCCAAGCCCATGGATCAACCAAGCCCAAGCCCACTTGTGAACTCTATAAATAGAGAAGCTCTCCTCATTTGGAGGGGTCGGCGATTCTACACTCCAGAGAGCTTAGAGGGATTTCTTTACAATCAGAAGACTCCTTGACTCCTGAAGCTGACCATGCTTGAAAACTGAAGTCCTTTGAAGATACAAGCATTCTGAAGACCGAAGTCATTTGAAGATACAAGCATTCTGAAAATCGAAGTCCTTTGAAGATACAAGCATTCTGACCATGCTTGAAGACTAAAGTCCTTTGAAGATACAAGCATTCTGACACGTTTGAAGGCTGAAGTCCTTTGAAGATACAAGAATTCTGAAGGTTGAAAAAGATACAAGCATTCTGAACACGCTTGAAGACTGAATTCCTTTGAAGATACAAGCATTCTTCCAAGACTCAAAGCTCAAGAACATCGACATGCCCCACTTCTATACATCAAGTGTATGCATTCAAACGAGAGAGAATTAGAGGATCGAGTACTAGAGATCGAACCACATCGCATCAAATAAACATCAACATCAACACCAACTCAAGTCCAACTCCAAGAAACAAGTTTCTCCGGAAGCCTCGTGCGAACACTAATCCTCCAAGAAGATCAACAAGCCTGAAGGTCGATCATCTAAGAAGATCAACAAACCCGAAGGTCGATCATCTAAAAAGATCAACAAGCCCAAAGGCCAATCATCCAAGAAGATCAACAAACCCAAAGGCAGATCATCCAAGAAGATCATGAAACCAGCTTAAAGACTATAGTTTATTTTAAGAGCATCGAAATATTTTGTATTAGAGATTGTACTCATTTTCCACAAAATTAATACAAATACAAAGTTCAAGTTCCACAAAATAAATTTCTCTTGAAATCTCGTGCGAACAAATTGGCACGCCCAGTGGGACGTCTCTACCTCTCATCTATCTCTCGTCATCCATGTCAACAAATCTACAAATGGCACCAAAGAAAGCTCCATCCAAAGCTACCGTCGCAAGCAACACTTACATAAGCTCTATCATCACGGGGAAAATCTGGGACCAGCTGATGGAATCTTCTAAAGGCGGGATTGTAATCAGAGAAAATCCCTTGTTCGACAACTATGCTTCTACTACTGATCTATCATAGAAAGAATCACATTTTGATGTAGTGTCTGTCATGATGACTGACGTAATGACTGAGTCGACTGTTGGAACATATAGATAATATGCATGCTATACAATGCACGCAAGGTACAAGTCTAATGATATACAATGATGACCTGACTTTATTTAATTTATGCGATACTACTTCTAGATATACGTGAATAATGAATGTTCTTGTAGTATGCTGTGCATTGTCACAAGTTTCCTTACGTTGGAACCAAATATAATTCCACCGCAAGTTTCTCGGTGTGATCCGAGGTCGAACACAGTGATTGTTTGAGGTTATTGCGTTATATTTGTGATACATGCGACCGGGAGTTTCTCAATTTATAAAAGGTTGTGTGTACAGGTATCTAAAAATGCGATAAAGTAAAGTAATGTGATAATAAAGTAAATGGCGATAAAGTAAACCTAAGCTAAGATGATACAAGATATAGGTTATATGATACAAGATATCGAGGTTGAGACTGACTGTGAAGATTATACAAAGATCGTGTAATGCGGTGGCAAGTCTTATGTGTGAAGCAGAAAGAGAAAGGATAACTAATATAAATATCGTAAGTTCCTTAATTGCGTTAAAGACATAAGTGTGGTTCCGCTTTTCCCTTGGTGTACACTTCTCGGTGATCGGCTGCGTTCCCACATCTATGTGGTGAAACAGGGACGAACATAATGAACGCAAGGTTGCTTCCATCTCTGGAAGTACTTCTCGCTAAATAACGCATTCTTCTAACCTTCTCTCGATAGATCAGAATGGCATCTTCACTTCTGCTCTCAAAGGTGAAGATGTCGTCTAGCATGCCTTAGCTAAACACATTTATCTCTTTAGAACAGATGAAGTTACTCGTTTAATTCATATTAATCACCAAGGGATTAAGAAAACTTCATGAAGAAAGCCATAAATGGAGGAACGAAAGTAGACAGAAAAGTGGAGATGGAAACGATCAAGACATTCAATAATACTATTTAGCGTCTGATACATGATTTATGAATGAAGAGATTAAGAAGTNGGTGAAACAGGGATGAACGTAATGAACGCAAGGTTGCTTCCATCTCTGGAAGTACTTCTCGCTTTAGTTAACGCATTCTTCTAACCTTCTCTCGATATATCAGAATGGCATCTTCACTTCTACTCTCACAGGTGAAGATGCCGTCTAGCATGCCTTAGCTAAACACATTTATCTCTTTAGAACAGATGAATTTACTCGTTTAATTCATATTAATCACCAAGGGATTAAGAAAACTTCATGAAGAAAGCCATAAATGGAGGAACGGAAGTAGACAGAAAAGTGGAGATGGAAACGATCAAGACATTCAATAATACTATTTAGCGTCTGATACATGATTTATGAATGAAGAGATTAAGAAGTTGAAATACAATTGATGAATAGAGTTAGAAACAAATAAAAATAGGCGCCAACGTCTTGGCGCCGATCTAGATGGAGATTTTGCTTGTCGGTGTATGGATCGTGTGGAAGGATGAACTTCCCTCTCAGGTTTGCTCAATCGGTAGTAGGGATCTAAGCACAGAGCTTCACGGCGAGGATTTGTAAGAATCGCACTGAGACTCACCTCTTTGCCTTGTCTCTTTTCTTCCCAGATTTCCTCCGATCAGCACTTAGTTTAGCTTCTCTCTCAATAGCCTCGTATGAATTTCCCCCATATCAAATATATCTTTCTGTGAATTCTATGGGGGGTATTTATAGGTGAAAAGCATTGACTCTTAATTTATGGACCCCACTTATTGTTATGGAAATTCCGAAAATGGTAGAATAAATATTCTTTCTATTATGCAATCAAACCGTCAAATATGCATAACGGTTAGTTGTACACGTGTCGCAATCCTCCGCATTTGCGTTGCTCATTTGCATCTTTCGATCGTGTGTCCGCATGCGGTGTTGTTTTTATTACCGCATGCGGTGTTGTTTTTATTACGCATGCGGTTGAAGTTCAGCTCTGGATCGACTGTCGCATTGCGCCGTCATTGCATAGATCGTCTATTCATTGTTGGTTGACGAGCACAATGCGACGGAGATGCGTTGTCAGTTCGTCTTGAACCTTGATCGCAAGCAGTGACTTGGTTCCCTGCAAAACAGACTTGAAATATCTTATCCTACCATTTTGATGGTGTTAGTGGGTGTATTTGCGATGAGTTATAATTATTGTATTTCTTAACTAATTCTCATACAATCGATGCATATTTACTCTCTTTTGGCCGCAATATCTAAATAAGGTAGCATAAATAACTTGTATTTCTACAAGTTACCACACCCCCAAATTTAGATATATACTTGTCCTCAAGCATATCTTCTACTAAGGCAATAATGCTCAATTCCTATCCTGTACTTTTGCGTTGATTGGTTGCTCCAAATGTTACACTTAGGCACATTTCTTGACAACATAATTTCCTCCTATCCTTGCTAATTCCTAACAAAGCCCTACTTTATTCTTCTATATGACAAAATTTCTGCTCAAAAATGCTTTTCTAGTTTTTAAAATAGAATGTTTATCTTTTCTTTTTCAAAAACAACTTGATATGTGTATATGTAGTGGTCAAATCTTGCGTCATTTATTTAGACCCTTCGTTTTGGCTTGTTCCCAAGGGTGTCGTGTGAACATCCAACTACGGTTGTGTACCAATCTCAACTTTAATTCATGATATTCAGAGGAGTTATCTCTTGCATTCTTTTATTTTTCTTTTATTCATTTTTTTCTTTTCATACTGCGTTGTTCTTGGAAACCCACCTTCGTTTTGGCTTGCTCCCAGGGGTGTCATGCGAACATCCAACTACGAGCAGGCTCCTTTCACAACTGAAATCTTATCAGGTTGGGAACATTTTTTAGGTTTTCCCTTGCGCTGACATTGGAGTTTTGGTATAAATTTTTTTTTAATAGAAAATGAACGCATTTTCTTAAAGACTGCATATTCTTGATCCTATCTGCCCAGACCTTCCCCACCCCCAAATTTAGAGATGTGCTAGGTCTTCATTGCGTTGTTTGGATATACTAGACAAACACTTAGAAAAAAAATTTCAAAATTAAGGTTTGAGCAGAACTTTGAAAGGTAAAAGGTAAAGTACTACTAAAGCTAAGAATTAACTAAGTGTTAGTCATAATTTACAAAATATGGAAAATGTTTCTAAGTATAAACATATACTACATCATGGCAGTACAATGAAGATCGCAAAAATAAAAGATTAAGAATATTGCAAATATTGACAAAGGATGATAAAGAGAAAGGCACAGGCAAATGGAGTGAATATGTACTCAATGTATTTAATATTAACAAAGTATACAAACGATTATAAATTAACGCAATACAAAATTATTGCCTGTACACAGAGTCAAAGAAATTTAATTAACTTGAAAAAAAATAATGAATTGAAATTTCCTTTTAAATTTGATTCAGACGGGTGCATAATTAAAATTAAGACCACGCTTCCAATAAACGCAAATGCAATTTTTGCTGAGGACAGGCAACACACATGTACTCCTGCAACACACCCCTTAACTAAATACATTTCTGGAGGATCGAGCGCACGATATTGCTACCAGTGCAACACTACCTCAACATAGTGCATTTAGCTAAGGACGGGCAAAGAACATACACACGCGCAACACACCCCTCAACGCAATGAATTTGGGTGTAATGGACACAAGGTGTCTCTTGTTAATACACCTGTCTCTTATACACATCTAGATGTGTATAAGAGACAGGAGGATACCAGCGCAACACTACCTCAACATAGTGCATTTTGCTAAGGACGGGCAAAGAACATACACACGCGCAACACACCCCTCAACGCAATGAATTTGGGTGTAATGGACACAAGGTGTCTCTTGTTAATACACAATGCACCCATCATTGCGTTATCTACCAATTTTTATTTTTCTTCTTAATTCATCAGGAACGCAAGTCGAAAAAGACTTTACGATGTTTAATGTTTCATCCAATCATTCACACAAATTTACGAACGGCGCTACTAAATTAAAATACATATGAAATTAAATTGAAAGGAAATACAGAAAGCATTAAAGGCTAGTTCTAATATGTAGTAAATGACGAAATTTATAAAGCAGTAAAAGAAAGCTGTAAAGAAAGCAAGTAAACATAGATAGGGATGCTGATTGAAAGTCGTTTTTAGAATTACCGCAATCGCTTCCCTCGCAAGCATTTTAATCCTTCTTGCCCAAGTCAATGGTGTCCATGCGTCGCTCGAAGTCACCTCTGTAGTAAGGCTTAATCCGTTGACCATTGACTTTAAACGCATTGTTCCCGTCTAAAGTTGTCAGTTCCATTACACCATGAGGAAAGATTGTCTTGATTCGGAATGGTCTAGACCAGCAAGACTTCAACTTTCCTGGGAACAAGCGCAAACGTGCATTAAATAATAATACCTATTGACCTTCGATGAATGATCGGTCATTTATGCGGTCGTCATGCCACTTCTTGGTTTTTCTTCTTATAAATCTTGGTATTTGTATAGGCGTCTCTTCGCCATTCGACCAGCTAGTTCAGTTGCAGCTTCCGGACCTTCCCCGCACTTGCTAAATCAAACCTCAGCTTCTTGCATGCCCACATTGCCTTGTGTTCCAACTCGAGCGGCAGATGACAAGCTTTTCCAAAGACCAGGGAGTACGAGGACATGCCAATTGGTGTTTTATAGGCAGTCCTATATGCCCACAGTGCTTCATCAAGCTTGGGTGACCAATCCTTCCTAGAGATATTGACTACCTTCTCCAAGATAGTTTTGATCTCTCAGTTAGAAATCTCCGTCTGCCCATTAGTCTGTGGGTGATAAGCAGTTGCAACTCGATGGCTGACGTTAAATTTAGTCAACAGGTTGGCAATTATGCGGTTGATAAAGTGAGAGCCCTCATCGCTGATTAAGGCTCGTGGCGTCCAATATCGAGCAAAAATATTCTTCTTCAGAAACTTCGCTACTTTGGCTGCATCATTTTTGGCACATGCGATAGCCTTAACCCATTTTGATATGTAATCAACCGCGACCAGGATATAGTGATGACCTTCTGATGGTGGAAACGGGCCCATGAAGTAAATTCCCCACACATCAAATAGTTCAACCTCTAAGATGGATGTCAATGGCATTTCATTTCTTTTAGACATATTCCTCGTTCTGACATCTGTCGCATTGCACAACGTGGGCATGGGCATCTTTAAACAACGTTGGCCAAAAATAGCCACACTGTAGGACCTTCGCTACAGTCCACTACCCCCCAAAATGTCATCCATACGGGAAATCATGACAACGCTCTAGAATGTGCTTGACTTCGTGCTCAGGAACACATCGACGTAATAGTGGTCAGGTCCAAGTCGATATAGGAATGGGTCGTCCCAAAAATAAAATTTGACATCATGTTTTAGCTTCTTCTTCTGCTGGTAAGTATAATCATCTGGTATTTAACCGCAAACGATGAAGTTCACAATATCCGCATACAAGAGGACATTAATGTCCACTGACATCAGCAGCTCATTGGGGAATCTTTCTTCAATATCTTTTTCTTTCCCTTGAACCTCGCAATTCTCCAATCTTAACAAATGATCAGCGACTTAATTCTCGGTGCCCTTCCGATCTTTGATCTCTAGGTCAAACTCTTGCAGGAGCAACACCCACCGTATAAGCCTCGATTTTGCATCCTTCTTTTTCATCAAATACTTGATCGCAGAGTGGTCCATATACACCACAACATTTGTTCCGATTAAGTACTGTCGGAATTTCTCCAGTGCAAATACCACTGCGAGCATTTTCTTTTATTGTTGTATAGTTCTCTTGCGCATCATTCAATGTTTTACT
Source organism: Benincasa hispida (assembly GCF_009727055.1). Lineage (NCBI taxonomy): Eukaryota > Viridiplantae > Streptophyta > Magnoliopsida > Cucurbitales > Cucurbitaceae > Benincasa > Benincasa hispida. The sequence goes on along the minus strand of NW_024064949.1, from coordinate 142,253 downwards.
CGCATAATAAATAGGATGAAATACCTTGTCCTTGCGCTGACTTAATACTGCGCCCATAGCATATCTGCTAGCATCGCACATCAACGCAAATGATTGCGTCTAATCCAGCGCAATAAAATAGGTGTGGTGATGAGCGCATCTTTCAATGTGTTGAATGTTTTAGTGCACGCGTCATCAAAATTATATTCTCGGTCAGCTTCAAGGAGCACACTTAGGGGCCTTGCGATCTAGGAGAAGTTGCGGATAAATCTTCTATAAAACCCAGCGTGTCCCAGAAAGCTCCTAAGTGTTTTTATGTTCACTGGTGGGGGTAGCTTGGAAATTATGTCGATCTTTGCCTGATCAACTTCCAATTCTACTTTAGAGATTTTATGACCCAGGACAATTCCTTCTTCCACCATAAAGTGGCATTTTTCCCAGTTCAGAACAAGATTTGTTGCCACGCATCTCTTCAAGACCTTTTCAAGGTTATATAGACAAGAGTCATAATTATTGCTGAAGACTGAAAAGTCATCCATGAATATCTCGACTGACTCCTTCAAGTAATCTGAGAATATCGCCATCATGCATCGCTGGAAGGTACCTGGCGCATTGCAGAGTCCAAATGGCATGCGTCGAAATGCAAACGTACCAAATGGGCACGTGAAGGTTGTCTTATCCTGATCCTCTGGCGCAATTGCTATTTGGTTGTACCCTGAATAGCCGTCAAGAAAACAGAAAAAATCATTCCTAGCAAGTCAATCTAACATTTAATCAATGAACGGGAGTGGGAAGTGGTCGTTTTTAGTGGCCAAGTTTAGCTTGCGATAATCTATGCATATTCTCCACCCCATGGTAGTTCTTGAAGGAATTAATTCATTCTTGTCATTAGTGACGATTGTCATCCCCCCTTTCTTTGGAACACACTGCACTGGGCTTACCCAGCTGCTATCAGATATCGGGTAGATGACACCTGCGTCCAACCACTTTACTATTTCCTTCTTCACGACCTCCCTCATGGCAGGATTCAAGCGACGTTGCCTTTCTACCGATCCTATCTTTCCTTCTTCCAGACGAATCTTGTGCATACAATACGAGCGGCTGATTCCTCGAATGTCTGCCAGGGTGCATCCTAAGGCCTTTGCGTTATTTCTTAGGATCTATATGAGCGCATCTTCTTTCTCCTTACTCAGCGATGCAGAAATAATAACCGGTAACGTGTTGTTACTTCCTAAGTAAGCATACTTAAGGTACATGGGTAACGGCTTCAACTCTAGCATAGGTGGTTCTTCCAAATATGGCTAATGCGTTGTGATGTCCGTTCAGATAGCTTGAGCGGTTCTAAATTTGATTCAACATGAATTGCGGTGCAATCTTCATCCTTCAACTCCTTCAGGGGTTCGTGCCATGGTTCTTCTCGTAGTTCTTCAATATATTGACAATTCTCCATATCACTTGGGAATTTCAACGCATTGAATACGTTGAATTTTACTTCCTGATCATGACCCTAATGTTAGCTCTCTTTTTTGCATATCGATCAGTGCTCGCCCTGTTGCGAGGAATGGGCGACCCAAGATGATAGGGACCTCTCTGTCAGCTTCGTAATCCAATATGACAAAGTTTGTCGGGAAGATAAACTTATCCACTTACACGAGTACATCCTCTATATTGCCCTCAGGATGGCTTATCGATCTATCGGCCAACTGTAGTGTAATCGTGGTTGGTCTTGCGTTTCCAATATCCAGCTTCTTAAAGATCGACAAGGGCATTAAATTTATGCTCGCCCCTAAATCGCACAGCGCGTTCCCGACCATCTTCCCTCCTATTGTGCAGGGTAATGTAAAACTCCCAGGGTCCTTCGTTTTGGTGGGATATTGTTTTGAAACAGCGCGCTGCATTCATACGTTAACGCCACAGTTTCATTTCCTCTATCTTTCTTTTATTAGCAAGGGTATCCTTGAGAAATTTTACATAGCTCGGCATCTGTTCCAGAGCTTCTATTAGGGGAATATTAATTGCTTGTGTCGTGTAATTATCGGCCAATAAATTGCTTGTGTATCTGTCGAAGAACGTCCAGAAACCTCTAAAATTGCTTGCTATCATCTTTTTTCTTCAGCCTGGACGGAAAAACTGGAGGATCCCGTCGTACTTCTTGTTCACTTAGTTGTTTGTTGAGGTCCTGTGCTTGCTGCGTTTCATTACCTGGAGATGGCGTTGATTGAGAACTCAAGTCTTGAGGAGCTTCATCTTTTGTACTTACTTCTGAACTGGTGATTTTTCCACTACTGTTTGATTGGTCATTATCAACAGTTAAATCTACTGGTTTTGTTGTCGCAACTGGTACTGATGGCATCGGGGTTGTTGTTCTACCACTCCTCAAAGTCACTGCAAGACATTGCTCTTTACCTCGTAGCCCCGGTGCTCCTAAACCGCTATGCAACATACCAGGTGCTTTCTTCTTTAATTCCCTCGCAAGCTATTCAATCTACTCTTCTAATTCTTTAAGGGAATCAGCTTGCACTTGTCTCATTACCTCGCTCTTCTCAATATAATGCTTCAATGATGTCTTCAGAGACGAGGTACTGCAAGAGGTATCATATAAGAACAGTTGGTCACAGGGTGGTATACCTTGAGAATTACCTGGGCTACAGTCCGGATTAATGAAGACCGGAGGGTTGCCTCGATCCCCTTGATAGCTGTTTTAATAGATACTATGGCTCCCCTGGTTGTGATTCCCGTCCCAACTTAAAGTTGGGTGATCCTGCCAACCAGGGTTGTAGATATTGCCAAATGATTCATCGTAGACAGAATATACAGGTTATTGATTCCACGATAGACTTCTACTAGATGTCCCTCTCCACATTGGACGCAATTCATTGCAGCCATGTGAGTCAACGCATTAACTTACGCTGATCCTTGAGAGAGATTTCTCTGCTGGTTAGCCACCGTCTGGAGAAGTGAGGTCATTGTGGTCATCTGATCGACTAGTGTGCTCATTGTATTAGTTGACACATCGGCACTTGCTACTCTTTCTTGCTCCAGACCTATTACCTCGAGCCCGGTATCAATCCACTCATCAGAATGTAACGAGATGCGATCCAAGATACTCTCAGCATCCGTATATGATATGTTCATTAATCCTCCTTTTGTGGAGGCATCGGCAACTGCTTGTGTTGATTGGTCTAAGCCATTGTAAAAGGTTTACATCAAAATACTATCAGGAATCCCGATATGCGGACAACTCTTCTCTAACTGCCAGAATCGCACCCAGGAGGTGCTCAAGGTTTCGTAACCCTTTTGTTCAAAATTTAGAACATCCCTCCATCTTCTTGCATTGAAGGCTGAAGGGAAGAATCTATTCATAAACCTATCAACCAACTGCTCCTATGCGTTAATTTCGTCTGGCTCTAACGACTGAGCCCACCACTTTACTTCATCCTGCAGTGTGTACGGGAACAGATATAGTCTAATCCCTTCTTGAGTTACACCAGGCCTGGAGAATGTGTTGCACATGCCTACAAAACTTGTCAAATGTGTGTGTAGGTCTTCTCTTTGCAATCCTCCGAATTGACCCACATTCTGAATCATCTGCAGCATAATAGGTCTTATCTCAAAGCTTACATTTTCCTCAACCATGGGTCTTGAAATTCCTGGTGAAAATTTATAAAAATCCGGCGTCGCATAATCCCTCATAGGAATGTTGTGCTCAGCAGCAAGAAAAACTGGATCTTGCGTTGGCCAATTCTCCATTTGATTTCCTGCGGGTGCCACATTCTCATTAGCCATGCTTCTTCACCAATTAATTCGGCCCTGATGAACTCTTGCGCGAATAATACACTTGATCTCTGGGTCCACTTAGAATTTCTGAATTACTCCAGTACTCATAAGCCGTCAAACTGCTCTCCGCATTGAACAATCAGTACAAAGATATTTGTCCTGCATATATCACAAACATATTCAACACTACCCATTAACCAATCCTCGGCAACGGTGCCATAAACTTGTTGGAACATATAGATGATATGCTATACAATGCACGTAAGATACAAGTCCAATGATATATAATGATGACCTGACTTTATTTAATTTATGCGATACTACTTCTAGATATGCGTGAATAATGAATGTTCTTGTAGTATGTTGTGCATTGTCACGAGTTTCCTTACGTTGGAACCAAGTATAATTCCACTGCAAGTTTCTCAGTGTGATTCGAGGTAGAACACAGGGATTGTTTGAGGTTATTGCGTTATATTTGTGATACATGCGACCGGGGGTTTCTCAATTTATAAAAGGTTGTGTGTACAGGTATCTAAAAATGCGATAAAGTAAAGTAATGTGATAATAAAGTAAATGGCGATAAAGTAAACCTAAGCTAAGATGATACAAGATATAGGTTATATGATACAAGATATCGAGGTTGAGACTGACTGTGAAGATTATACAAAGATCGTGTAATGCGGTGGCAAGTCTTATGTGTGAAGCAGAAAGAGAAAGGATAACTAATATAAATATCGTAAGTTCCTTAATTGCGTTAAAGACATAAGTGTGGTTCCGCTTTTCCCTTGGTGTACACTTCTCGGTGATCGGCTGCGTTCCCACATCTATGTGGTGAAACAGGGACGAACATAATGAACGCAAGGTTGCTTCCATCTCTGGAAGTACTTCTCGCTAAATAACGCATTCTTCTAACCTTCTCTCGATAGATCAGAATGGCATCTTCACTTCTGCTCTCAAAGGTGAAGATGTCGTCTAGCATGCCTTAGCTAAACACATTTATCTCTTTAGAACAGATGAAGTTACTCGTTTAATTCATATTAATCACCAAGGGATTAAGAAAACTTCATGAAGAAAGCCATAAATGGAGGAACGAAAGTAGACAGAAAAGTGGAGATGGAAACGATCAAGACATTCAATAATACTATTTAGCGTCTGATACATGATTTATGAATGAAGAGATTAAGAAGTTGAAATACAATTGATGAATAGAGTTAGAAACAAATAAAAATAGGCGCCAACGTCTGTGGCGCCGATCTAGATGGAGATTTTGCTTGTCGGTGTATGGATCGTGTGGAAGGATGAGCTTCCTCTCAGGTTTGCTCAACCGGTAGCAGGGATCTAAGCACAGAGCTTCACGGCGAGGATTTGTAAGAATCGCACTGAGACTCACCTCTCGGCCTTGTCTCTTTTCTTCCCAGATTTCCTCCGATCAGCACCCAGCTCAGCTTTCTCTCTCAATAGCCTCGTATCAATTTCCCCCGTATCAAGTATATCTTTTTGTGAATTCTATAGGGGCATTTATAGGTGAAAATCATTGACTCTTGACTTGTGGACCCCACTTATTGTTATAGAAATTTCGAAAATGGTGGAATAAATATTCTCTCTGTTATGCAATCAGACCATCAAATATGCACAACGGTTAGTTGTACACGTGTCGCAATCCTCTGCATTTGCGTTGCTCATTGCATTTTTCGATCATGTGTCCTCATGTAGTGTTGTTTTTATTACGCATGCGGTTGAAGTTCAGCTTTGGATCAACTGTCGCATTGCGCCGTCAATGCGTAGATCATCTCTTCATTATTGTTGACGGACGCAATGCAATAGAGATGCGTTGTTCAGTTCGTCTTGAGCCTTGATCGCAAGCGGTGACTTGGTTTCCTACAAAACAGACTTGAAATATCTTTTTTACCATCTTGATGGTGTTAGTGAGTGTATTTGCGATGAGTTATAATTATTGTATTTCTTAGCTAATTCTCATACAATTGACGCATATTTACTCTCTTTTGACCGCAATATCTGAATAAGGCAGCATAAATAACTTATATTTCTACAAGTTATCATCGACAATGGCAGAGATGGAGATAAAGATAAATCTCCTTATGAAATGGTAAAAGAGCAAGATCATGAAATCGCTGCTTTAAGAGATGAAATACAGGCTCGAAAAACTATTGAGTCGAGTCAATCTCCAATTACGAAAGTTTGACAAAGGAAAGACTGTCTTGCAGGAAGACCAGCCGCAATAATCTACCTCTGTCACCAACCTATCAATTCAACAGTTGCAGGATATGATTGCAAACACCATAAGGAGCCTCCAGTAAACGAAAGACCATCACAGTCCTTCTTTATGTACTCCAAGCCATATACCAAGAGAATTGACAACCTGAGAATGCCAGTTGGGTATCAACCTCCAAAGTTCCAGCAGTTCGATGGAAAGGGCAATCCAAAACAACATGTTGCACATTTCATTAAAACATGCAAAAATGTATGAATCAGAGGAGACCAGCTAGTCAAGTAGTTTGTCCGTAATTTAAAAGAAAATGCTTTCGATTGGTATACTGATTTGGAGCCAGAAGTGATTGACAGTTGGGAACAGCTAGAAAGGGAGTTCCTGAACCGCTTTTACAGTACAAGGCGCACTGTTAGCATGACAGAGCTGACGAACACCAAATAGTGGAAGGGAGAGATAGTCATCGATTACAACAACCGATGGAGAGCATTGAGTCTGGATTGCAAAGATAGATTCACTGAATTATCTATAGTGGAAATGTGCACTCAAGGCATGCACTAGGAGCTTCTCTACATCCTACAAGGGATAAAACCTCGTACATTTGAGGAGTTGGCAACACGCGTTCATGATATGGAGCTGAGCATCGCCAACAGAGGAATTAAAGATTTCATAGTCCCTAAAGGGAGAAAATACAAAAATGAAGCCAAGGGCACTGAAAAGATCGTGGATAGTGCCATAAAAGAATCTATGGTCGTTCATGTGAGCTCGCTGAAATTTTTCTCCAAAGGAAAATAAACAAAATTTGAAAGAAGGCACCATGAGGGCGAGAAGCATTGCCCAACTCTTAAAGAAAGACAGAAGAAGATTTATCCATTCCCTGACTCTGATGTGGCAGATATGTTGGAGCAACTACTAGAGAAGTAACTTATTCAACTGCCAAAATGCAAGCAGCCGGAACAAGCAAGAAAAGTAGATGATCCTAACTACTGCAAGTATCATCAGGACGTTAGTCACCCAGTTGAAAGGTGTTTCGTGCTGAAGGAACGAATTCTGGAGTTGGCTCGTGAAAAGAAGATTGAGCTAGATTTGGATGAAGTAGCTCAGACAAATCACACTATAGTAGCGGCGACTTCAAGTGTTCCAACACTATATGTTCCCATGCTCAAAGACAAAGCCTGATCCAGTTCGGAGCCTTCAAGTCTATAGTTGTTTGGTTCCAACTAGAGATTCAAATAGAAAATTCCAAAAAGAAAGATGAGCTCGTTGAAGATGACAACGAAGGGTGGATAGTTGGGACTCATCGAAAAAGAAGACAACCGAACTACACCCAAAAAAAGTCGCGTTCCTATCGAAGTTATAGAAGAAGGAACAAGACTCATAAAAATAAAGGCAAAAGGATGACATGGAAGCCTAAGCCTGCTAAGAAAGAAGACAAGGACTTCCCTCAATTCCGACGACCGGTAACTTTGGCAGAATTTCTCCCAATAAGCTTTCTCAATAATCATCCAGAGAAAGTATCAGAATTTATTGCATGTCACACTGTTGGCATAGTGGAAGTCGACAACAATCATATAACTATCGAAGAAGTCAACAACTCAGAAGAAATGAAGCAAAGAACTTCTGTCTTCGATCGTATTAAGCCTTCAAGTGCTCGATCTTCAGTCTTTCAAAGATCGAGTATGGCCATGGTAGGAGAAGAAGACCAATGTCCAACAACTACTTCTACTCGAACTTCAGCCTTCAAAAGACTAAGTATATCCACATCAACGAAGAGTCAACCTTCAGCATCTGCTTTTGATCATCTCAAGATAACAAGCGATCAACATAAAGGAAGGATGAAAATCTTGAAGGCGACGTCATTCCATGAAGAAAACAACAGCGAAAAGATTCACAGTCGTGTCCCTTCACGCATGAAAAGAAAATTTTTTATTGACATAAGTACAGAAGGTTTCTTGATAGTGAAGCCAAAACTCATCATATTGACGAATCCTACATATGAAGAGGATGATCAAAACCATGATGAAATAAGAACTTCTGAAGTTTAAATGAAGAAGCTCCTCATCGTAAGAGCCTAAACTGCATGATGCTCCTGGCCCGCATGAGCTTAAAATGTGAATGGCCCCCTCCTCAAAAAAAAAATCTTTGTACGAACTACGTCACGACTTGATCTCTATCATTATAAAGGGTATGTAGGCAACTTAGAGAAATTTAAGTTCAGTCGCGCATAAGAAAAAAACATTCTTTTTTAACTACATTATGACTTGATCCCTATCATTATGAAGGGTACGTAGGCAGCTTGAAAGAAACTTCAAGTTCAGTCCAGTTAAAAAAAAAATCCTTGAACTACGTCATGATTTGATCCCTTTCTTTAAGGGTATGAAGGCAACCTAAAGAAATTTAAGTTTAATCCATTAGAAAATGTACCACAACCACCTAAGTATGATACTACAAGATTGATGTTGATCATCCTCATTAAAGAAGAACACCCAATATTGAAGATGTTCATCCCTATTGGGGGCAACACAACAGATTGAAGAAGTTCATCCTTCGAAAGGAGCTAGCATGGTAAATAAAAGGCACACACTTGGAATGCACTTTGTTTCCTCTTCGAAATCAAACTTGGATGCTCTTCCACCTTCAAGTTCAAAGGTTTCATCGATATTTCATCTTCATGCTCAAGTCTAGAGGCTTTGCAATGCCATCTTCATGCTCAAAGTCGTGAAGTCGAGCCTAATGCGAAGATTCATTGATGCTTCGTCAAACTCAAGTGTGGAGGATTCGCCGATGCTTCAAGCTCAAGTGCAGAGGATTTGTCGATGCTTCGTCAAGCTCAAATGCGGAGGATTCGTCGATATTTCAAACACAAGTGCAGAGGATTTGTCAATGCTTTGTCAGACTCAAATGTGTAGGATTTGCTAATGCCTTGTCAAACTCAAACGCGAAAGTCTCGTCGATGTTTCTCCATCTTCAAGTTTAGAGGCTCCATCGATGCTGATCCATCTTCAAGTTCATGGTCAGTGTGCATGGCTCGGCTCCATCTTCAATGACTACAAAATCATGACGTAGCTTCGCTTCATCTCTGAAGTCTGGTGTGGTTCGCTTCATCTTCAAAGTCGTGGCATGGCTTCATATCATCTTCAAACTGATGGCACAGCTTCGCTTCATCTCCAAAATGTTGGCGCAGTTTCGCTTTATCTCTAAAGTCTGGCATGGTTCGTTTCATCTCCAAAGTTGTGGTGTGGCTTCGCTTCATCTTCAAACTGATGGCGCGACTTCGCTTCATCTCCAAATTCATGGTGCGATTTCATTTCCTCTCCAAAATGTTGGTGCGGCTTCGCTTCATCTCCAAATTCGTGGCGTGGCTTCATTTCATCTCCAAACTGATGGTGCAGTTTCACTTCATCTCCAAACTGATGAAGTGACTTCACTCTATCTCCAAAATCGTGGTGTGGCTTTGTTTCATCTCCAAACTGATGACGCGGTTTCACTTCATCTCCAAACTGATGGCCCGACTTCACTCTATCTCCAAAGTCATGGTACGATTTCGTTTCCTCTCTAAAATGTTGGTACAACCTCATCTCTTCTCCAAAATGTTGGTTTAGCTTTGCTTCCTCTCCAAAAATGTTGGTGTGGTTTCACCTCATATGCGAGGACAACTCTGGCCCGTCTGGCTCCACCTCATATGCAAGGACAACTCTGGTCCATCCGGCTCTGCCTTATATGCGAGATGTACTTCGACCGAATTGACTCCGCTCAAAAGCTTGATGGCATATTCTTCCCATCTTCAAAGTTTGATGGCATATCTGCCTCATTTTCAATACTCGATGACATATTTCCCTTATCTTCAAATTTTGATCAAGGAGTAACATAATAAGGTAGACCTTTCTGGGATCCTCCCTAGGGTGATCGAATGGGAGAGTTGTAAGCCTTTGCAGGGCCCCTCCCATGACGATCAGGATGCACGAACGGTGCTACAAGGCAGACCTTTCCAGGATCCTCCCTAGGATGATCGAATGGGAGAGTTGTAAGCATTCACGAAGCCCCTCCCATGACGATCAGGAAGCACGAACAGCGCTACAAGATAGATGGTGATCGAATGAGGGGGTTGTAAGCCTTTGCGGGGTCCCCCATGACAATTAAGAAGTACGAACACGAGCACGAACAGGGATACAATAGACAGACTATGCCAAGGTCGTCTTTATGTGCACCAAAGAATCGATCATGCGGCCGGACATTTCTACAAATAAAAAAAAAAAAACTTGTTACGAAACAAAGCTTATGAGAGGAGAAACTCACCCTTTAAGATTACTGATGAGTCGGTGAGATTAAAAAAATTATTTTATTGTGCTCTTTTGGTTGCGTTGTAACTCCTACAAAAAAAATAGTAAAGGGGCAAATTAGTAAAAAAATAATTAAAAAAAAGAGAGAGAGAAAAAAAAAGAAAACAAAAAATCTTCTGAAAAAAAAAAAAGAAGAAATAGAAAAAAAAAACATGGGGAAAAAAGGGTTGAAAAAAAAAGCAAACAGAAAAGAAAAAGAAAGCAAAAAAAAAACCTTGCTAAAAGGAAAAAAAGAAGGAAAAATAAAGAAAGAAAACAAATTAAAAAAAAAACAAAAGAAAAAAACGTTGAAAGAAGAGGAAGATGAGAGAAAGGAAAGTTAGAAGAAGTGGAGGGGATGCAGATAATGGAGGGACTTGGGGTGAGGTTTCCTAGATTCCATAACAAATTAGGAAATTCAAATTAAATAAAAAATTGATTTAAAATATTAGATTCTTATTAGATTTTCTAATTTGATTCTATCCTAATTTCAAATTAAAATAAAAAAAATAAATTAAACAAATTTTCTATCTAATTTGATTTTATTAGATTTTGTACTCAGATTTATCCTCAACTAAGATTTGGACGTATTTTAAATTTTATTCAAAATCAAATTTAAATTGTGGATACAATCACAAATTAAAATTTGGTCATATTCCAAATTTTATTTAAAATCAAATGGTTCAAATTAAATTGTAAAAAAAATCTCAAATTAAAGTTTGGGCATATTCCAAATTTTATCCCAAATCTAAATCACCATACTTTTATCCTCAAGCCAAATTACCAAGGATAAAATCTTAAATTAAAATTTGGGCATCTTCCAAATTTTATATCAAATTTAGGTTCTTATAATTTAAGTTATCACGCCTAACTTTGGAGTTCTTATGATTGAGCACTGAAAAAGAAGGTGCATCTTGTTGGTATAGGTAGTAACTTTCAATTCTTTTAGGTCTTTCTTAACCATACTTTTATGTCCTCAGAATACCTTTAATTCAGATGTGATACCGATTCATTCATGTACCCCTCCTAAATTCGGGTCGTTACAGAACCACATTCAAATCAACACCAACTCAAGTCCAACTTCTAATCCTCCATGAAATCAACAAGTCCAAAGGTCGATCATCAACAAGCCCAAAGGTCAATCATCTCTAAGAAGATCAACCAGCGATCATCTAAGAAGATCAACAAGCTCAAAGGCCAATCATCAAAGAATATCAACAAGCCCAAAGGCCGATCATCCAAAAATATCATCAAACCAGACTATAATTTATTTTAAGAGTATCGAAATATTATGTATTAGAGATTGTAATCACTTTTCACAAAATTAATATAAATACAAAGTTCAAGTTCCACGAAATAAATTTTTCTTGAAATCTCATGCGAAAGGTAGAAGATGGAAGGTTAGGCAGAAGATGGAAGATTTATTGGAGATTTATGCTATAATTGCAGAATTTAAAAGAAGATATTTGTTCGAGCACTTCTATGAAAAAATCTTCAAATTCCTATTTTTAAAAACTTTGTAATTAATTATAAGGTGGGGACTAAAAAACAATTTGATTCTAATTTTTGTGTAATTAAGAAGTTTATTTGGACATTTTAGGGAAAAACAAGAAAAATAGATATAATTGAAATATGAAGTCATTCTTTGGGGCGTCTAAGCTTGGAACTGGCGGTTGCCAAATTCGCCATTCCCCATATGGTAGAAGGACGAGACCGAGACGACGCAAGTTATGCTCGTTAATCTCTCATGTCACTTGCTCAAACCTGCTTGCCGTCAATTTGCTTTATCCGCCAAAGGCTTCAACTCTTGGGCTTTACGTATTCGAAATGCTCCCTCCCTTCATAAAGCACTTGCTATCTACTCCCAGATGCACCGCCAATCTGTTCCCCACGATAGTTTCTCCATTCTATTCATGCTCAAAGCCTGCGCTCGTTCCAACAATGTCTCCGTTCTCCACCATCTTCATGCTCATATTACTAAACTTGGTTTCACTGCTCATGTCTTTGTCGCGACATCTCTACTCTATGCATACGTCCTTCACTCCATTCAACTTGCTTGCTTGGTGTTCGATGAAATGCCCCACAAAAGCACTGTTACCTGGAACACTATGATTTTGCGGTATTCCAAGACAGGGGATGTAGACGCAGCTCGCCAGCTGTTTGATCAAATGCCGTCAAGGGACTTGGCATCTTGGTCCTCCATGATTACTGCCTACGTTAACAATCGCAATTACAGGGCTGGTTTGCTTATTTTCCAAGATATGATAGTTAATGGTATAAGTCCTGATCAGATCGCGATAGGATCAATCTTAAATGGGTGTGCTCATATGGGCTCTTTAGGATTGTTGGCTGGAAAATCAGTTCATGGTTTTGTGGTCAAGAATAGGTGGGAACTCAACCTGCAACTTGGTACAGTTTTGGTTGATATGTACGCCAAGTGTGGATTTTTGAAGTATGCTTGCCAGATATTTCATTTTATGTCTGAAAAGAATGTTAGGACTTGGACTGCTCTGATATGTGGGATGGCCCAGCATGGCTACGGCAAGGAAGCATTGCTTTTATTTGAGACAATGAGACGTGAAGGTGTGGAACCGAATGAATTGACTTTCACTGGGGTTTTAAGTGCATGTGTTCATGCAGGGTTTGTTGAAGAAGGCCGCAAATACTTTAACATGATTGAAGAATATGGCTTAGAAATAAGGATTCAACATTATGGTTGCATGGTTGATCTGTTGGGCAGGTCGGGATTGTTGGAGGAAGCTTATGGGGTTATTAAGAGTATGCGACTCGAACCTAATGTAATTGTGTGGAGCTCTCTTTTGTCAGCCTGTAAGCAACATAAAAGATTTGACATGGCCGAGAGAGTTATTGAGCAGATATTGAAAAAAACAGAACCCGAGAATCATGGTGGAATTTACTCTCTTATATCTGATTTGTATGTTCTGGAGGAGAAGTGGGATGATGCAGAAAAGATAAGGAATTTACTAAACCAAAATGTGCGGAAGGTTAGGGCTTATAGCCTTATCAGAAGTGGATTATAGTTGGCTGTACTTGCACCATTCTTCTTTTCGAATTAGAATGGTAATTGATAATGGTCAGGTTTATAAATTATTTTCGCTGGTGCTTTCTAATCTGCTTCCTTGCAAATTATTCTGAGGAACAATTGTAAAGGAAATTAATAGATAAACAGGTCTTGTATCTTATTGTTTCCATCCTTGACATAGGATGGTGACTCTTTGGGTTCACCTTTTTCAGATTAAATTTCCTATTCAAGCTTCATGAACTCTTACACCGTAATAAATAAACACTAGATTTCATCTCAAAATCAATTGAAAATGAATAGGCATGTATCTTATTTTTTGTTTTTTGTGGGATCCTCAAACAGAAATAAATGTTTAGTTTGCAACGCTGCATAGATTCTCAAATGCCAGCCCTAGACAATTTTACTTGGTCAAGAGAGCGTCTCCTTATTTTGTGTGCGGACATCAAATACTACACAACCTCAGGGATGATTGTTGGCTGATGGTTAGTGCTATGTGGGCGCGCTTACTTTTCTGATCATGGCTTGATCTGCTGCTCGCTTGCCCATTCGAGATTTTTGGTGGAACCAGAGCGGCCCCCACCCCACCAACACCACATTGTCTGTTCTGTTTGATCGATCATTTTTTCTATATAGCATACATTGGCTTGTTATACTTGTATTGTATTTATATGGTCACTGGTTAATTTGGCCAAATGATTTAAATTTGATGTCCCTCAAGATCCCGAGCCAGGTTAATAAGCTCATTGCGTGTGCCATGCTCTATCTGCTGGAAGTAAATAAAAGCTATGGAATCACAGGGAAAACAGAAAAAGAAGAACAAGAACCACAACAAGAAGAAACGCTAAACTAAGCATAAACTACTTCAAAAGATACCAAAACAATCTGATTTGCTGTGGGAGATCTATAATTTCATTATTTCATAATTATACCTGCTTTGTTTAGCTTCACTTGCAGGTATGAACGGCAGTTCTCATCTTTATTTTGATTATGAGAGTTCTTGACCGAAAAGATTGTGAAAATAAATCCGGTTAGATGTTGCTATTTTAGATATATTCAGAACTACAGATTGTAGTTGGGCTGGGCTCTAAACAATATTACCACAAACTATTAAAAGTCGGCTCAAAATGGTCCAAGGTTGGGGGATAACAAAGCAGGCCCGCCTTATGGTACGTCGCCCAATGTCATGCTGCCCACAGTGAATGCCATTAGCTTCTATCCATCTCAACGCAATAAGGCAAATCAGCGGTGTGCAGGTGGAAGCTAATCCTGTTTTGTTTGATCTTCTTCTGAGAGTAGAAACTAGTTTCGTTGGTTATGAGCTCGGTGACAATTTCAGTTGGGGCCGCCACACCCAGAACGCTCAGCTCCAACAACATATCACCTGATAAATGTCAAACAACGAAACAAGTCTCCAAATTTAACCACATCCGTACCCCAAAAATCTCCGTTTCTCATCAAGAACTGGAAGTGAAGGAGAAACCAGCTTCATTTGGCAGAAGAGAAGCAATTGGTTGTGGGTTCCTGCTCGGCCTTGCCAACGTTCTCCTACAGCCACTGCCTGCAGCTGCTGAAGCCACACCATGTGAATTCACAACAGCTCCGTCGGGCCTTGCATTCTGCGATAAAGTTATTGGGACAGGCCCTGAGGCTGAGAAAGGACAGCTAATCAAGGTATTCCTTCAATCACTTTTACCCCTTTATTCTCTACCATAGATTCAAGGATTTGAAACTAGACTTAATATATCTGCAAATAATGTGAAGAGTGCGCGCATATATAATTGATGTTGTATTGTGGTATTGTATACCCATGTGAAGTGACAAATTGGTTATCGGTAGGCACATTATGTTGGAAAATTAGAGAGCGGAAAGGTGTTTGACAGCAGCTACAATCGGGGGAAACCGTTAACCTTTCGAGTTGGGGTTGGTGAGGTATATATAATGTATATTATATATGTACTTTTAAAGAAACATGAGAAGGAGCTATTAATTGATGAAAGTAAAGTAAAAATAAATGTACAGGTTATAAAAGGTTGGGATGAAGGTATTCTTGGGGGCGAAGGAGTTCCAGCGATGCTTCCGGGTACGTTTTCCACGTAGACTGAAGAATGGAAATTGGAATGGTGTTAATTAACATATACTTGGTTTTCTGATTTGTGAAGGAGGGAAGCGGGTGCTAAAGCTTCCTCCAAAACTTGGGTATGGCGCAAGAGGTGCTGGATGCAAAGGAGGTTCAATTACTTTATAATCTTAACTCATTTTGTAGTTGGGCTCTGGGAAATGAGTTTTGAGTTCACTCTGGTTTTTGTTTGATTGCTGATGCAGGATCATGTGTCATTCCTCCTAACTCAGTTCTCTTATTTGATGTGGAGTTCATTGGGAAGGCATGACATCAAAAACTTCTAAGGGTTCTTTACTTGTCATTATGTTTGCACTCTCATCTCTCATTCCTCCTTCCTACTTCCATTTTCTCATCTTTTGGCCCTCTACAAATCCCTCTCCATCACTGATCATTCCCTTTTTCTTTTATTTCTTTTTTTTTTTAAAAAAAAAAAAACTTCTAGTACTCATACATATCTTTGAGATAATTATAATTATAATCAATTAAGTTTCTCTGCTTTTCATCATTATTAGAATTAATTTAAAATTTCTCATGATTATTTTAAATTGATTATTGTGAGATAATTCTTACTCTACCACTAGTATATTGCACGATGATTGACGGGAACCGATATGGAAAAAGATGTATAAATATCCTCTCTGAACTCCTGTATTACCTTTGATGAGATAATTCTTCCACCACCGGCAGGGAAGAGGAAGAGACGACGATTGAAAGTAATGAATGATCTTAGATATAACAAAAGCTAGTCAATCAAGTGGGTTGGTGGACTGTCGTTTCTCAACTGTGGTGAGAGAGATAGGGTAGCAACAAGATAGGTGCGTCAATAAAGAAGGGTCACCAACGAATAAGGAGACGGCAAAAATCAGAAGGAAGAATAGAAGAATGAGGAAATCTCTACCATATATAAAACGGCCAAAATGAGGAGAATTTTTACCTTTCTATTTTGCCCCTGGTTCTTAAATATATGCCAAATATAAGGAAAATTTATCCCGATGACTTAAGAAAAGTCTTTATGATTGATGACCCAATATGAAATCTAATCTTTTGATTAGATCACATCCCACTATCACTTATCACTTTTCGACTATTTATTGGGACGACTATATTTATGGTAGTCCTAACGCAATTGCAATTTACTTTTTCCCATAGAATTAGTAACAACAAAAATGAGATTGCCATAGGGCTAGGGACACATGAATATTCCTAAACCAATAAGTCCTAACAAATTGAAAAATTGTGATCCAATTATGATCCTAACAAACTGTGATGTTTGACGTAAGCAAAATGTTAGATTTTCATACTTTTGTGAGGGGAAAAATTAGGATAATATTGTAGTTTTTGAAACTATTTATAAAAATATGGTTGTTTCAAAACAATTTAGAAAAATATTGTGTTTTTTTTTTTTTTTAATTTAGTGTGTCGAGTGTTGTAAACTCGACAAAGGATGTCGAGTCTTCAAAATTTGACAAGCCTAAGTCGAATTTTGAAGACTCGACTTCCATCCATTTTTTTATTTTCCATTTTATTATTTTAATATTACACCTTCCTTTGTTATTATTTTTTATCACCATCTTCTTAACTTAACTCTAAAGAATATCATATAAAAGAATATCTCATTCACGTTTTCTTCCATAATTTAAAAATAATAAAGTATAAATTAAAATATTCATATTAATACAACTATTATCTCATTTATATAAAAATAATTAAAAAAAAATCAATGTGTCCCACAAGACGGATGTCGTCGATTTCGAGCTGGTTGTTGTCGTCGACTTCAAACTTAAGGTTGCTCTAGTTCCTCTTGATGTTGCTCTGGTACCTCTACAGACGTTTCATAATATAAATATTCATTATGCTCTTCACGACCCCGACCATGTCAATGCACGTATGAAGACAATGGACCAGCCTCTGAATCATAATATCCTGAACCAAATGCTAGCATCATCATCATCGGACTAACATAATCAGTTTGGCTCTGTGTCTGCATCATAGGGGGCAATTCTTCTACATGTAGGCAACCTCATCGAAACTCATCTTCTTCTTCGTGGCTCGAACAGATCCTCTACGTCTAGGAGCTGGTGGGGGAACAATAGGTATGTCGTACATATAATGTATCTCCTCCATATAGCTCTGGTTTTCACTGCATATAGCAAGAACCTGGTTTGGATCATTCGTAGCATCACGGAGTCTACTGTAGTTCGATCTCTGTGAATTATAAAACAATTAGATAATATTTAAAATAAATTTATGTTAAAAATAATTAGATAATATTCATTTATTTACCAGATGTCCCACAGCTGCTCCCGGACGAGTAATGTAGCGCCTTGTGATATTATTATACCAGTTGATGTAGTTTTGAGTGACATCTCTGTCAAACTGTTTAATAGAAACCCCCACTGCAAAAACCTTGCACGATAGTGTCATCGCATTACCAAATGTGCAACTTTTTTGTACCATCTCTAGTTTTTAAGTCAATGTCATGCAATAGGGGTTCAGTATTGCAAGGCGATGGGACATCCTGTTGAAAACCGAATTGTCTCATCACCCTGACAGGAAGATGCCACTCACCAATGTGAAAACATATAAGAGGACTTATCGTCCGCCATATGTTTTGACCATTTATACAGAAATTAGGCAAAATGTTCATAACAAGTTTGTAAAACTCCCAAATAATTTGAAACACAAAATATTGTATTGAAAAACATTAAAGACAAATACAATAAAAATCTGTATAAAATAATCAATTTGGTTCAGTATTAATGTACCTGATCAGTTGAAGCAGATCAAACATGTAATTATATTGATTGACTACATGTGTGGTTGTCCTAGTCACACAAAATTTGTCTCTCCACCTAAATTTTTAAATTGATAATTTAGATTATGAATTAACTAGATCAGTTGTATAAAAATTAAATTGAATTAAATAACATACCGAAAACCAGCCTCATCCAGCTAACTGAGCATCATTTACATGTTGTAGCTGTCGAGCCATTGATGGAAATTGGTCTCAAGCCCATAGTTGCACAAGTATCAGAGGCCCAATTATCTCACGTACTTCAGGTTTTGTTGCTTTGCACAGTTGTCTATACAACCATGTCAAACATGCTCCACCCCAAGAATACTGTCTCGCATCATTGAGGTTAGCTAACAATGGTAGGAATATCAAGTGAACAAAATGACTTGATTTGTTAGAAAACAGACTTCCACCCATCATTTGCAGTATATATGCTCGTGCACATCTCATGACAGTTTCCTCGTCTGCATCATCGACGTGTTCACGAAATTATCCCTAACCATATTAAACTTAATCTCGATCCTTGGTAGGTGGGGTTACACCGAGGTACAGTTGACAAATTTGTAAACAGTCATCATACATCACTCCAGAGACTAGCTCACCGTCAACAAGTAACCCAAACAACACTTCTATGTTCTGTAGAGTGATAGTGCACTCTTCAATGGACATATGAAATATATGTGTTTCAGGCCTCCATCTCTCGACCAATGTTGTGATGAGATGTCAATCTAACTAAATGAATCTCAATCTGGCAACTTCATAAAATCTAGATGTACGAAGTAGCGGTAGTATTCGAGGGTGAAGTGGGATAGTGCGCTGAACAACTGCCTCTCGACGTCTGCAAGATATTTCGCCAGTGTTACGATCTTGCCATACAACGATTGATCGATGAATGGATTGGTTGCACACTTGACAATGGAGCTTGTCGAGTATTCGACATTCGACATATACCAAATGTTTGTCGAGTGTTCAACATTCGACCTCTTTAGGTCGAAAGTTCAACACTCGACAAAGCTCATCTGCCAAGATTCCCTGCCTTCCCTATGGCTTTGGCTTCTCTGTATGGTCAAGTCTTCATTGGGCACTTCATGCAGATCAGAAGCTGCACAGCATGCTGGCCATGACTTTATGACCAACTTTCTCGTGGGTCGACCTATGCCTTTTTAAACCCACTCCAGATGCCATTTTACCTCTCTTCTTCGTGAATTAGAAACCCTCTCCTCCCATTTTACCTCACCGCTCCCTCTTCTTCGTTCCACAAGAATCCCTTTCCTCCCATTTTTTACTTTTCATTTCCATTTCACATTCTTCTGTTTCATACAAATTGTCTCCACACTTCTCATCACAAATTATACTCGTTTGTTAATTTACTCTACTAGATTTCTACTTTTTTAAGAATAATTATAAATTTTGTTTTTGTTCTTATATTATTATTTTTTTTTTTTTATAGTTTTTATTACTATTCGGGAAACAAATATTAAAAAAGAGGTATATGTTTATTACTATTTTTTTATAAGTTATAGATTCTAATATTATTTTATTTTTTGTAGTTGTTGTCGGATAACAAATACCAAAAAAAAAAAAAGTGAATGTTGTCACTTTGAAGGAAAAAAAGAACTACGGTCGAATTTGTGAGTTGAACTTTAATTTTTATTTATTAGTAGTTTTTTGTTTTTAATATTTGTTTATGCTAAATCTATCATTTTTATTCCTTATATTGATGTTAATAATTTTTTAATATTACGCTGAATTTAATAATATTTTAGATATATCATGTTTATGTTAGTCTATCATGTTAATATTAATTTTTTTAATATTGTTTTTTAATGGAAGATCAAGAAGTAATTTTGTTTATTTGTTGTTTGTTATATGATATCTTATATTTTAGTATTATCTTTTAGTTAACAAGTTTAGTATTTTGTTTGTTTTAAATAAAAAAAAGTTAATACTTTATTGTTTGTTTTTATATAACTGTGATGTTTATAGTTTAAAAAGTTTAGTTTATTGTTATGTTTAAAAAGTTGATGTTTGTAGTTTAAAAACTTTAGTATTATTAGTTTAATACAAAATGATTGTGATTTTTTAAATATATTTCTTATGATATTTGATTTTTTTAGTATTAAATTTGAAAAAATTTAGTTTATTGTTATGTTTAAAAAGTTGAGGTATTATATTTAAAAACTTTAGTATTATTAGTTTAATACAAAATTATTGTGATTTTTTTAATATATTTCTTATAATATTTGATTCTTTTAGTATTAAATTTGAAAAAATAGTTTAAAAAGTTTAGTTTATTGTTAGGTTTAAAAAGTTGATGTTTATAGTTTAAAAACTTTACTATTTTTAGTTTAATACAAAATTATTGTGATTTTTTTTAATATATTTCTTATGATATTTGATTCTTTTAGTATTAAATTTGAAAAATTAGTTTTAAAAAGTTTAGTTTATTGTTATGTTTAAAATGTTGATGTTTATAGTTTAAAAACTTTAGTAGTTTTAGTTTAATACAAAACTATTGTGATTTTTTAATATGTTTCTTATAATATTTGATTTTTGTAGTACTAACTTTGAAAAATTAGTTAAAAAAGTTTAATTTATTGTTATGTTTAAAAAGTTGATGTTTATAGTTTAAAAACTTTAGTATTAGTAGTTTAATACAAAATTATTGTGATTTTTTTAATATATTTCCTTTGATATTTGATTATTTTAGTATTAAATTTGAAAAAATTGTTTTGAAAAGTTTATTTTATAGTTATGTTTAAAAAGTTGATGTTTATAGTTTAGAAACTTTATTATTTTTAGTTTAATACAAAATTATTGTGATTTATTTAATATATTTCTTATGATATTTGATTTTTTTAGTATTAAATTTATTACCTTTGAAAAAATAGTTTAGTTTAATATTAACTTTATTGTGATTTTAGTATTAAATTTAGTTTTTTGTATTAACTTTGGAAAAATAGTTTAAAAAATTTAGTTTAGTTTAATATTTTATTGTGATTTTTTAAATATATTTCTTATGATATTTGATTTTTTTTTATCGTTTTTTGTTTTTATTTAAGTTTGATAATTAGTAAAACAATTAATAATGTATTGTTTGTCTTTGTTTTTTTTTCAAATGACGGACAGATGTTTGGGATTTATGTTGTTTACAAATGGTAATATGATTGATGGTATTGATGGAGTTGATTATGACCAACCACCAATTGGGGTTTTAGCATAAATGTGAATAGTGAAATTATATTTGAACAATTCATTGAAATGGTTGGGATGTCACTTAGTGAAGATATGAGAACAAATTAGTTAGAAATAATATATAGACATCCTCATCTAGAACCATCAAGATCAATAAGGTTTATGCAATTTTCTATTCCGAATGAACAAGTTATGAACTTGATGTTCTCGATCACGATGCCTCTCCCGAATTTAGTGCATTTGTATCTAAATGTAAGTAGGATAGGGTTGGATATAAACTTGAATGCACCCTTTAGTCAGTTTGAAGATCCAACTCAATGTATTAATCCTGATCCGGAATCAGTTGCATCGCCATGTGATGATAAAGATATGACAACTAACAACTAGTACAGAGATTTCAGAAAGAAACAGACGATGAATTTGAAGAGTTGGATTTTGATGGTCATGAACATGAGTTACCTTCAATACATTCAATGATTTGGATATGAATGTACTAGATAGCATTCGAGAACACGACCCAATTATAGCCCCTGTGGATGTTGATAATACCCAATTGTATAAGGGGATGATTTGTCAAGACAAAGAAATGCTACAACACGTGGTCAAATGTTTTGCTATTAAATGTCACACACCATATGAGGTTGTGGAATCGACACCGATGATTTGGGAAATTCGGTGTAAGTAATGGGAAGAAGGTTGCTAATGGAGACTTCCTGCAATAAAGAAAAATCACATGGCTTGTTCGAGATCAGTAAATATGTTGAGCAACATACATGTTTTTATTCAGAAATGAGTCAAAGTCATGTGTAGTTGGATTCATCAATGATTGCACTAGAGTTTTGTGATGTCGTAAGAGAAAAACCATCTATCAGCGTGGGACAACTACAGTCCGACATAAAATCAAAATTTGGATATCATGTTCCTTACTATAGGGTGTGGGAGGGCAAAAAAAAGTATTGGTTAAAGTGTTCAGTGACTGGAATGAGTCATAAAAATTGTTACCTAAGTGACTGTATATGGTTAAGCAGACCAATCCCGGAACACATGTAGAGTGGAGAGTGAAAGAAACGTTTACTGAAGGCCATATTATCCTAACTTCTATATTTTGGACATTTGGTCCTTGTATAGAAGCTTTTAATAAATGTTGGTCGATAATTCAGATAGATGGTACCAACTTGTATGACAAATATTGAGGAAAGTTACTGATTGCTACATCAGTTGATTCGAACGGGCATCTTCTTCCACTTGCATTCGCCTTTGCAGATGAGGAGTTTACAGACTCATAGGGATGGTTCTTAAAACACTTGAGAGAAATCCTCCATCGCATGCCCATCACCACAAGTCGCACACTTTGCGATGTTTTAACTTATTGCGTTGATTTGCCCACCTTGCAGTGTTGGGCTACTGATCATCATTCCTTGAATCAAATTCATCATTGCGGTCAGTTGGTTTTGCAATGAAACAATAGCACCGTTATTTGCGTCCAAATCTTTGAGTCTCAATCTCTAGTCGCTCTCCCTCCAGTCTTCATGATTCTTGGAGATGCGATCCAGGATATTCTTTGCCTCATCATAAATCTTGTCAAGCAGACCACCTGCTGCTGCGGCATTGGCAGCGGTCTGCGAAGCAGGATTCAAACCGTGGTAGAAAATTTCCATTTGCAGGCAATCTGGTAGCCCGTTATGTGGAAAATCTTGGACTAACCTCTTAAATCTCGCCCAGGCATCGCTAAGTGATTTATCCATATCTTGTTCAAAATTAGTGATAAGCTTTCTTCGTCTGGCATTCTCTGTAGGTGGGAAATACTTCTTCATAAACTTCTCCACCACCTGCTCCCAAGAAGTGATCTCTCCTGGTTCGAGTGAATAAGCCCATTTCCTCGCCTGATCACAGAGAGAAAATGGAAATAACGTTAGTCAAACCTCCTTAGCAAAGATGTTCGGGAACACAAAAGTATTGCAGATTTCAATAAAACTTTGAAGGTGGGCGTGCGGATCTTCGCCACGCCTTCCTCCGAATTGACCTGTAGCCTAGATCATCTGCAGCATCACCGGTTTCATTTCAAATTTACTTCCGTCTAAGGCAGGCCTCATGATTCCCGGAGAGAAATCATATAGGTTTGGCGATGCATAGTCCCTAATGGGCCTATTGCGATTGTTTGCCAACAGAATTGGATTTTCCATGACATTGTTGTTGTTTGGTGCTTCATTCCTAGGCTGCTCCGCCATTTCTTCTTTATCGAATTGTGGATGCTGTTGGCGTTCTCTCAGTCTCCTTCAAAATATTCTCTCAATCTTCGGGTCGTAGTTCGCCAGAGATTGAGAATTCTGCAAAGAATTCACAAAAATTACCATTAACAACTATTTTGTCGAAGTCCCCGGCAACGGCGCCAAAAACTTGATGCTTATTTTTATGACGTGTGGAATTATGGGTGATATGTGTGATGGATAGCATTGTGCACTCAAGTTTCTCCGGCGGAATCCAAGTGTAAATTCCTCTAAGTTTCCTGGTAAGTCCAAGGTTGAACACAGGGACTTGTAAAAATAGTTATGTTGGTAATATTTATGAAAACTTTGTGGTAACCAAGTAAATAGTAAGTGATGGGTTGTTGTTGCATTGATGAAAATAGTAATAAATGCAGCAGAGTTTGAAAAGAGTTGGTAAACGGGAAATGCGATGAATATTGAATGGGTTGAGAAGGGATTCGACTAACACTCCCTAAGATGCGTTCATGCTTTGCGATCATGCAACATGCATGCAATATTAAACCACCTCTCGGCGTAAATGCTACGGCTTCTAAAGCTAGAATGCATGCAATAAATATGCGATAAGTCTACAGGGTTTACACATAAACCTCTATTTCTATTTATGAGATGACATTCACATAAATATGCGACCACATAATATCATTCATATTCCTAGGATGCACGCGATGCAAGTTGACAAACAGAGCTTATCTCTAAGTCCATGTCTCTTGTTTATGCAAGCCTAATCTTGCTCTTTCGAGTCCAGATTCTAACCTAGCTCTCTTGAGACATTAGATTCTCTCTCGAGTAACTCTAAAGGGGTATTTTGCACAACATAAAACAAGACAATCGCAGGCAATGAACTTCCTAGGTCATGTTAGCTTAATTCCTCTCAACCCATTCAACTAGTTTAGCTATTCATGTGTATTAAGAGAGTGAGCAGATGTAGAAATAGAACTTCCATTGAATAGATATAAGATGAAGTACAGAATAACAATGCAAGTAAAGTGAAGAGCCTGAAGCAATTTCTTGCCACCAAGCGTTACACTGTTTCTACTCGTGCTCTAAAGATATTCTCGCTTTCGCGAGAGTCGGCCCGCTTTCTGCTCTTACGCCCCAAGGTTCTCTCTCGAGTTGCCTTGGACGATCTCTGGCGTCACCACTCTTCTCTAGCTCCGCTGTGAAATGGTAAAGAAAACTATGCACAGAGATGCAAACTTGTAAAGGTGATGAAGTGATCGACTGCTTCACCCTTCTCTGAAGAATGCGCTGAGTATTTATAGGGCATCAAAAGTGAAAGGCGGCTTCTCTCTCCTGGTTGTACAGATGGGACAGCTTTAATTCCTGACTGATGCGCCGGATATTTGTCATCGATAAAGCTGGATGTACTTGTGACCGTTATCGACTGTCAACTTAATTTAGATCCGACTGCCGTCAGCTTTTTGTCCCATCGATCTTAATTGTCCTTTCATCCGGATGCGCCCACCATGTTGCGGTGATTTTTCTTGGGTGAATGTTTGCGAGCAAGATCAACGCAAAGTCTTGCGGTGAAGTTGTGCTCGACCGATGTATTCCTATGATCGCATTCTTTGCATTGCGTTAACGCATTATTCTGCACAAAAACATAAAGATCAACTGCTCAAATGCGTTGGACGCATGCGACCACAAAAGTATAGAATTTATGCTTAATGGACACAATTTAACATATTCTATCAACGCAATTCAACATTGTTTAAGAACTTAGCACTATGATAACGTGCATTTCTGCCCGTTATCAGCATTTTATGGCAGTTTGCTCACATTTTAACATGAACTACGAAGATTTTATTGAGAACTACTATAAATTGTCAACGTATGTTGAATGTTACTCTCCTCAATTTCAACCTGTACCGCATGAAGATTACTAGATCACATACCCTAATATGACCATTTTACATGCTGATCCATTGTTGTTGAGAAAACCTGGTAGACCAAAGAGTTCACGTTACCATAACGAGATGGATTGGACAAAACCAATCACTCGACAATGATGTGGGTTTTGTAATCAGTTAGGTCATAATTGAAGGAAGTGTCCTTCGTTACTAAGACAAGCTCTAGACAGTTAGGGATTTTTATTATTAATACTTTTTATCTTGTAAAACCATTTTAATTGTGTAGATGATACTTTTATTGTATATTTAATATTTTTATTATAATTTATAAAGTTGTACATTATTCTTTTAATTAAGTTGTACATTATTTAATTGAGAAATAAATATTTTTTTTCTTTAGATCATGGCTTTAAATCTAGGACCACGATAACTTGCAAAACAACCATAAATCCCTAAATAGTTTGAAAACCACCATATTTCCCTAATTAGTTTTCAAATTTACAATATTTCAATAAAACATCCTTTGTGAGAGGTGAGTCATCAATCACAAAACCTTCTAATATAACTTTGGATTTTTTTTTTTTTTTATGGAAATAGATTTAATAGTTAGTTATGGATTAGATTCTCACCCTTTCATGAATGGTCCCCCTCCATGGACTCATCAACATACATGCATCATTAAAATTATCAAAGGTCTAGTCAAGAGTCTTCCATATTTATCCATTATCAACCCACATTCATCATTCATTGTAGAAATAGATGCATCATATATAGGATATGATGGCATTCTCAAGCAATCCATCAATGGTCAAGAGCAACTAGTTAGATTTCATTTGGGTATCTGACTAGGATCTCAAAAAAAATATTCAACCATAAAAAAAGGAAATTCTATCAATTATTTATGTACAAAAAAATTTCAAAGTGATTTAATCAACAAAATCTTTTTAATACGTGTTGATTGCAAAGCTACAGATGAATCTGATTTCTCGACAAATTTTTGCCAGATGGCAAGCAATACTTTCTTGTTTTGACTTCAAGATTGAAGCTATAAAAGGAAGTATAAACTTCCTTTCTAATTATCTTACGAGAGAATTTATTCAAGGAAAGAGAGAAAAAGATAGTGAAAGAGAGAGAGAAGAAAATGAATGAATTCTACTTACAAGAAAGAAGAAAAGAATGACCGTGATCAAGAACAACAACAACAATCAACACCTCTGCAAATCAAAGCCTCGCACTTTCAGGCGTTTCAATTTCTCAAAGGAGAATCATCACAAGTAATGGAGGATCGAAAAGGAAAAAAATCCTCAAACAATACCGTTATCAAATAAATTTCAAATTTTGGGATCATCCATCCCTTCAAGGCTTCTGTGATGACAATAAACTCTTCTCCTATCAAAATTGAGGAGTCATCCACTCTTCCAACCACTTACATCCAAGCCATTACAAACATTAATTCTCAAAATTCACTACCCTCAAACAAAACCTTTAATTATTGACCATCTTCATCTACTTCTTACCATATTACAACTCTTGCGTTAGGATTCCTAGGTAACTCAATTCCTAAGATAATCCAAAAAACATTTCCGTCAATTTTTTATTTTATTCTAAATCATCCACAAAAAAACTCGTTTATTCTATGAATTTGGTCTTAATGATGCTATCCTACCATACCCAATTTTTGAAAGTTTTAAATATTTTTCAAATAATATTTTCTCAAATTATTTTAACCTAACTCTACACGTTTCTCAAATTATTTTCATCTGGCGTGGATCTTTTGCTAGAATTACTCAATCATAAAATCAAATGGAATCTCCCATCTTTCCCATACATACAGAATCAAATGGTGGGACAAATTCAACCCGACTGTTGCTCAAAAAAATGTGGTGGAAAAATGGTTTTCCGTCTATCCCCACAATATGAAGCAAAACCTACAAAAATAAAAGTCAACAATTCTTGACTCAGAAATCAAGACTGATGGCTGCAATAGCACAAGTATCAAATGAAGAACTCAACATATCCTTCAACAAATTTCGTTTCAATCCAATATCAGCTAAGAAGAAAATACATCCAACAATCAAGAAGAAGATGATGAAAACAAATTTCCAAATTTTATACATCACATTTACGCTCCAACTCAATCCACCGATCCAAATCAGTAGAAGACAAAATTCTCAAATTGCAGATGAAGATAAAAGTATTGTACATGTGTCACTGTGTCAAAGTATTGTATTGATGAAATTTTCGACTTTAATGCATCTTCTGTAAAAACATGTCCTACAATCCATGATGTAAAGAATAACGTGTCATTGTAAATTATAAATGTGTCCAGTTAATGTAATGCATGAAAAGCTTACCATCTGTATGTAAAGGAAGCTTAGTATGGATCGAGAGGCAGAGGTCTTTTTCTTCTTTTTTTTTTTTTTTTAGTGTTTTGTCTTGAGAGAAAAAGAACATGTACTCTGTCAATATTTAATAAAGGTTTTTCAATTCTATATTTCCATCTTGTTATTCCAGAACCCAAAAGTCAAGTAAATTCTTAGCATTTTTATATTTTGAATAACTATTTTATTTATATCAATATTTTTTAGCATTTTATATTTTCAAGAACTACTTTAATTTTCCAAGAGTTTTCTTCATCTTTTCCTACAATTCCATTCTATTAAACTTAATCTCATCAATACTCACATATTCATCTTTTACATAATTACTATCCCATACAATCATCATTTCTCTCGATTGCCACGTGTCAAGCATGCATGCATCCACCAACTACATCCACCTCTTGCTACATGCATCCACCTCATGCATCCATCGAAATGGTATCAGAGTCTTACATGTTAGTAGAGTGTATTAGTTCAATTAAATTAGCATTAAAGATTTACAAGTGTTTGTTTTATAATATTCTAAATATCCTTTGTGGTAGTAATCAAGTTTTGCTAATAATTCTATTGAATAGCACTTTAGTAAAACCTTGTGCTCCTGGCAGCAGAATCATAAGACCGTTGGTAAGCTTGGTGTTCCAGTGTTGTAGAATTTTGGCATCCATATTACTCGTCACAATAGATAATTAGAATTTTAATAAGATTTTAAGTTTTAAAATTTTATTGTCAAAGTTAATTGGAAAAATACTCTCTAAGGCACATATTACAAAAGACTCCAACATAATTGAAGATTATACAAATGATTCTCAACTCTCCATAGTCAATAATGAAGAGCTTCAGATAGCAAAAATAGAAAAGAACCTCCATAATTGGAATATACCAAAAGTAGATATTAAAACTATTTATCAAATAGAAAATTTTGACTTTCTTCAAGATTATAGAATCAAAACCACAGAACAATTAGTCCCAATTAATAAACTCTCAGAAATTCTTCATTTATTCTCAAGACAATCAATTCTTCAACACCAAGAAAAATATAAATATATTCATATAGGATTAGTTCAAATTGCCATAAAACCTCTTTATAGGATAGGATTAGACACCTCAATTCTTTTACTACGACATAAAAACTTTTCAAATTCAGTACTTTTTACAGTTGAATCAAGTCTAGAGAGAGAACCAGTTTACTTTAATTGTTATCCAAACTTTTCAGTTTCATTAAGTGATTCAAATACTTCAATCTTTAATGCTTGATATTAAAATTCTAAACATGGACCGAGAACCACAAATGGAATCTATTGTAGGAATATTTCGAATACACTACTAATTTAATGCATAAAAATTTGTCCCCTAAAGCTCTTAAGACTTCTCCTAAAGGCCAAACCCTTCTAATGGAAGCCAATACTGAATACTCAAACACGTTTACTACAAAAAAATTATCTTGGAATCAAATTACTCATAATCCCAGATGGAATTTAGAAGACACCTTTAAACCATCGATCGAAAATCCAAAATTAACCCAAATTATTGAAAATGAAGATGGAAGTGTAGAAATACAATTTCAATATTCAAGAATGGAACTTCCTAGATTTTATACAACGTGTGAACTTCCTTAACCAAGTACTTCTATAAACTAATTTTAATTTATTTTTAAATAATATTAATTTAATATCTAAATATTAAATTAATAAAATATTAATATCACCAATAAATCAATTTTATATTTAAATCATAATTTAAATATTAATTGATTTTTCAATTTTGTTTAATTTCAATTAAAATAAACGTTTATAATTGTATCATATACAATCAATCGAAAACCCTAAATTGATACATCAATACTCAATTTTTTATTCCAATTTAATGAGCTAGTAGAGGGACCTAATGGACTTACAGATCATGAGCTCCAACGATCTATAATTAATTCGTTAAAACTCTTTAATCGAATTAATTACTATTCGTTAACTATCAAGACACACCAATATAGCTCGATAGTTGCACTCTCCTCACTCTAGATATATTTTTGTCCATATAAACCATAATTAGTAAGTCGATCCTTCACAGGTTGATTGTTGTCATAGTTGGGTCAAGATTACCGTTTTACCCCTATAAATACATCTCGTTCCTTAAGTTTCCACTGACCCTTTAATGAACAATTTGATTCATAATACTACTTATGAATCACGTCTTTTCTCTATCATGAGAAGGCGGGGCCCCGATTGTCCAAGACCTGGAATCAGTACTTAAGAGAACAACCTATCTGCTAACCCTAAAATGGGTAGGAGTGAATTTCATCTTGCAATGCTATGTCCCCAGCTATTCATCTGGTCTTATCCCCAAAATGGAAGGCTTATTGAGCAGTGTTATTGGACAACTCTCACCCATACAGATCAAAAAGATAATCCCAAATAAACAGGAGTTCATAGTTAGCTCAGGATTAAGATCGAGTTATCCTAGGTTACTAAAATACGAAATAGTCAATTTTAACAGTAAATGATCGTTATAAAGAAAAGTGACTATTTCGTGGTCCAGTCAATATGCAAACTCATTGCATAGGATGTCCCCACTCACATGTCTCTACATGAATGATTTGTGGATCACATCATTTGTATTACCTATACAAAATGGATTGCATCCAACAATATTATCAGGATGAGACACCAAATTTCATCCATATACTTATTAGACCATTTAGGCTATATACTATTAACTTGATCTTGTTTATGTCACTACATAAAGTTAAAGTATTCACACTATAGCCATGGATACGTTTATTGGATTTTCATAATAGAATGTAAAATCAACAACTTTATTGAATAAAATACTCAATAATATTTTATTAATAAATAGAATGTTTAACACAAACCACAAGTTCTAGGACATTCTCAACAATCTCCCACTTGGACTAAAACTCCATTGAGAATAAATATATACAATACAATGTTGAGAAACATAAAGGAAAATGACAATAAACTAGGGCATCTCTAATACCATAGACATTCTCCGACTTGCCCTAGATTAAGTGCTCAGAATCCTAGTCCAACCAGGTGGCCTTCGAATACTTTAGCCGAGAGAGCCTTCGTAAATGGATCGGCAAGATTGTCTTCAGAGGCTATCTTCGTGATGATCTGTCACACCCTCTCCCATATTACCCTTTTATTCTGGAAGAGGATACGACCATAGTAGTTACTAGCCCTACTGCCAGCACTTACCACCCAAGCCTTCTAATCTAAATACCAACCTATTCAGCTCATTAGTAATATACACAAACAGCTAACCTCCCTTAAGTATCTTCAAAGATTACATAAATACATGTATACAGCCAAGACATTACTTTTATAGAAAAATATTCACATGTGGCCCAAACATTCCTATTGAAGCCCTAGTCCCTCACAAAACATGTGTACATAAATAGATCATCAACCTAAGTCTTTTAACAAGTCGAGTCTTTCGATGGCAAGCAGCAGCATGATCAACCTTGAGGAAACTGACCGCTACCTGAGAAGGGAAAACACAGAAATTCTGTGAGCTAGAAGCTCAGTGAGTGACTATAGAATTGTAAAGCAACAAGCATAGCATCACTATAAACATGTAAATATACCAATGAGTAAACTCAAGCAATTGTCTCTAAATGTAGCTATAAACCATTCTCAGACATCATTAAACATTATTATTCCCTAGTTGAGGACGAGCCTAAACGCTCTAGCTCCCAATTGTTTATTACCGAACAAGAGACCCATACTCCGGTCTCTCATTCATAACTGCCTACGTGCACGTGGCAACACTAAGTACCATCATATTTTAGGTACTTCCGCTGGATACCTTCTCAAATTTGTCCTTCAGTATCGAACTACTATGATACCTTCTCATATGTCCTTCAGTATCAAATTGGCCAGATACCTTCTCAAATGTCCTTCAGTATCAAATTGGCCAGGTACCTTCTCAAATGTTCGTGGGTACCAAATTGGTTAGATACCTTCTCAACGTCCTTCGGTATCAAATGTGTATTTTGTAACATCAAATTAAGTTCCATTGCCTAGTATTTACACAAGAGTTGTTCCATTGCCATTCATTTACACAAGGACTCACTCTATCATAGAATTCCTCTAGAAAGCATATATCAAAATCAGAAACATAGCTTTTGTAATGGTTACATGACATACCTCGGCTTGTGTTACACACATACAAGCACGGAAACATGCATTAAGTTATTCTCCAACCATTTGTTGCTTGAGGAAGTATAATACATCATTAATGTCACTGTGCTTTACTTGATTATATATGCATGAGTATTAGAAACCTTACGTTTACTTAATCACTCACAGTTCGTCAGACTCTTATTGGTTTATATGCTTCCCCTAGCTCTTCTTAGCCTGAAAAGATATAATTCCCGATTAAAATACTTAGAATTCCTAGTAAAATACCTCAAATAATTCATTTATTAAAGAAACTTCCATCAATACAAACGGCTTTACTGGCGAGATCCCCCTGAGCGATGCTAGCGAGATCCTCTAGAGCGAAGCCAGCGAAATCCTCTAAAGCGATACCAGCAAGATCCTCTAGAGCGAGATCAAGCTTTTCCTGTCAAATCTTAGCGATACTCACCTCAATTCCTAGCGAGATTTCCCCCTAGAGCGAGATCCTCCTTACAAAATCAGCATGATTTTTTTTATAAGCGATAACCTCATGCCCAACTCTCGCTATAATTCTCCACAATGAACTGCTTGCTTGTTCTTCATAAGCAACTGTCTGCTTATGCACCAATTCCCAGTTATAATTTCAAAAATTCATAACTCAAAATCTAGAGCTCTTTTCAAGAAACTTCCTTCTACAAACTTGTTTAGATTTGAGTTAATTCCTTACCTTAAAATATCAACCTAGAATTCCTTATAGTTTGGCTTGGAACTTCCAAACTTCACCTCGAGCCCTACTTAATCCGTGGTTCTGCCTCTTCTGCAAATTCTCCATTTTTATTCTTCTTCTCTTGCAATATTTCTTCAGCAGGACAACCTTGAAAACTAGATTCTCCCAGCTTTCAAATGGCACCGAATTCACTAAATTTTCTCTTGTCAATTACCGAAACCATGCTTTTGAAGTTTCACTTCCCCTTTTAATCTTTCTGCCGCTTCCTGAGTTCAAAGAGTAGATTGCCACGTCACCCCACACTTAGTGCCTCCAGCTAGACTAATGATTGAGTTTCTTCATTTAATATATTTTCCTTCCCTTCCTTCATAATCCCATAAATAACATAAACTTCTACTTAATAAATATGTAATATAACATCCCTTTGGCCAAACATGCTTATCTAGGGAACCTAAGTTCGGGGTTTACAATCATCTCCCCCTTAAAAGAAAATTCATCCTCGAAATTTACCTGATATGTCATTTGAAAAGTTAAGGGTATCTCTTTCTCATTTGCTCTTCAGGTTCCCAGGTTCCTTCCTCGATCCCATGATTACGCCATAAAACCTTCACCAAAGGAATCGTCTTATTTCTGAGTACCTGATCTTTCTTGTCCAAAATCTCGAAGGCTTCTTCCTCGTAATATAAATCTTCTTTGAGCTATACCGGTTTTCTTGCTAGTACGTGCATAGGATCAGGCACGTATATCCTTAGCATCGATCATTAAATAAATCGTGTATACGAACTAGCTCTATCGGTAACTGCAACCTATAAGCTACTGGACCAACTCGTTCCACAATTTCATATGGTCCGATGTATCGTGGACTTAACTTCCCTTTTCTCCCAAACCGGAGAATTCCTTTCCATGAGGATAGCTGAAGAAATACCCGTTCTCTGACTTCAAATTCTAGTTCTCTTCTTCGTTTATCAGTGTAGCTCTTTTGTCTATCGCGAGCCGCCTTAAGATTATCCCTGATAAGTTTCACATTCTCTGTTGTTTGTTGAACTAATTTTGGATCCAATAATTCTCGTTCTCCGACTTTATTCTAGCATACTGAAGTCCTGCAAGGTCAGTCGTATAATGCTTAATAGGGAGCCATTCCGATACTAGAATGGTAGCTATTGTTGTAGGCAAACTCAATCAACGACAAGTGTGTATCCCAACTTCCTTTGAATTGTAGTACACAAGCTCTTAACATATCTTCCAGTGTTTGTATAGTTCTTTCCGACTATCTATCTGTTTACGGATGAAAAGCCGTACTGAAATGCAATTTAGTACCCATAGCCTTCTGTAAACTAGGCCAAAATTTTGAAGTGAACCTCGAGTCCCGATCCGACATTATCGACACTGGGGCTCCATATTAACTGATTATCCTATCCACATAAATCTTAGCTAGATGGTCTAGTGTAAAAGTAACTTTTACTGGTTTGAACTTGGCTGTCTTAGTTAGTCTATCGACTATTACCCAGATGCCATCAAATCCTGAGGGTGTCTTAGGCAAACCAAATAGAAAGTCCATTGTCACATGCTCCCACTTCCACTCAGGCACTGGAACTGGATTGAGTAATCCTGCTGGTCTTTGTCTCTCAGGTTTCACTTGTTGACAGACTATACATCGGTCTACATATTCTGCTATGTCTCTCTTCATCCCAAGCCACCAGTAAGATTTCTTCAAAGTTCTATACATCTTGGTGCTACCTGGATGCATGGCATAAGCGGAACTATGTGCTTTCTCTAGAATGGCTCGTTTAAGCTGTAGCTTGTTAGGCACACACATTCTCCCCTCCTTTTCTAGTACACTGTCTGTTCCCAGTTGAAAGTCAACCCTGATGCCCTTACTCACATCATTAGCAATCTTCTGAAAATCAGGGTCGTCCAACTGATCCCGCTTAAGGTTTTCTACTAAGGTCGGCCTTATTTGAAAAGTAGCTATCATTCCTCCTGACGGTTCCATTGATAAGGCGGTTCTTGAATTCCTAAACTCCTGCAATAGCATTCCTCTTACTGAACCAATAATGGCCTTGGGCCTTGAGCATTTCCTACTTAGTGCATCTACCACAACATTAGACTTACCAGGATGGTACTCAATGGAACAGTCGTAATCTTTAATCAATTCAATCCATCTTCATTGTCTTAGATTCAATTCCTTTTGATCAAAAATATATTTTAAGCTTTTATGATTTGTAAATATCCTACAGCGCTCTCCAAATAGGTAATGTCTCCTCAGAGCCAGAACAACTGCTGCCAACTTCAGATCATGCGTGGGATAAATGCCCTCGTGTTTCATAAGTTGATGAGAGGCATATGCAATCACCTTCCCATCCTGCATTAACACACATCCCAATCCTTGTCGGGATGCGTTGCAATAAATCTCAAATTCCTGACCTGAAATAGGCAAGGTAAGCACTGGTGTTGATACTAGTTTCCGTTTCAACTTCTGGAAATTCACACTCCAACGACCATTCAAACCTCATGCCTTTCTTGGTCAGGTTCGTCAACGGAAGGGCTATCTTAGAGAAACCCTCCACAAACCTATAATAATAACCTGCCAACCCTAGGAAACTACATATTTCTAAAATAGTTGTGGGTCGTTCCCAATTAACTATTGCTTCCATCTTCTGGGTATCTACACTAATGCCCCTCTGCTGAAACCACATGCCTAAGAAATACTACCCGATCTAACCAAAAATCGCATTTACTGAATTTAGCATACAACTGCCTATCTCGCAATGTCTGCAATACTATCCTCAGGTGGGTAATATGATCCTCCCTACTACCAGAATACACCAGTATATCATCAATGAATACTATCACGAACTGGTCCAAATAGGGATGAAATATTCTGTTTATGAGATCCATGAATACCGCAGGGGCATTTGTCAATCTGAAAGGCATTACCAGGAATTCATAATGTCCATATCTCGTTCTAAATGCGGTTTGAGGAATATCAGCTTCTCTCACTTTCAGTTGATGATAACCCGATCTCATGTCTATCTTCGAAAACATCGTGGCTTCTCTTAGTTGATCAAACAAATCATCAATGCATGGTAACGGATATTTATTCTTAATCATTACCTTATTCAGCTTCCTATAGTCGATACACAATCTAATTGTACCGTCTTTCTTCCTCACAAACAATACCGGAGCTCCCCAAGGCGATACACTAGGTCGAATGTATCTCTTGTCAATTAACTCTTGCAGCTGAACCTTTAATTCTTTCAACTCAATCAGCGTCATTCTATACGGTGCCTACGATATGGGAGTTGTTCCTGGAACTAAGTCAATAGTAAACTCCACCTCCCTGTCAGGTGGTAATCCCGATAGTTCTTCAGGAAATACATCCCGAAATTCATTTACCACTTGGACATCTTATGGGTTCAGCTCTTTCCCTTGAGCAACCATTACATGAGTTAGATAGACTTTACATCCCTTGCTCAATAGCTTCCGAGATTTCACTGTCGATATCAAATTCCCCGCGACTAATCGTTTTCTTCCTGTCAGCATTGCATCTTGGCCATTTGATTTTCTGAGCACTACCTCCCTCTTGTAACAGTCTACTAAAGCATCATACTTACTTAGAAAATCCATCCCCAGGATAGCATCAAACTCCAACAGTTCTAAAGGAAGTAAATCAACATAGAAGTTCTGACCATTAATCAGTATCTCACAATGATTATAGCATCTATCTACTACTATCACATCTCCCAAAGAGGTAGAGATAAATAATTCTTCAGGCATAGGTCCAACCAACCTATCTATACTAGATGCATACATGCTAGATATAAATGAATGTGTGGCACTAGGATCAAATAAAACATAAGCAAACTGCCTACATAAAATAACATTACCAGTCACAACATCTGAAGACTCCGCTGCCTCCTGGTGTGTCACGGCATACACTCGCCCCTGCTGCTAGGGTCGACCTACGACATTCTTCTGCTTGACACCACTTGACCCTTCGCCCCGATTTCCAGCACTCTTTGATTGGTTAACTGTCTGGGAGGTCGGCTGTTGTGCTGTTGGAACGTCCTTGTTCATCTGGGGACAGTATCTCTTGAAATGCCTTGTTTGTCTGCATTGGAAACATGCACCTCTGCCACTATAGCATGCCCCA
This sequence comes from Benincasa hispida, assembly GCF_009727055.1. Classification (NCBI taxonomy): domain Eukaryota; kingdom Viridiplantae; phylum Streptophyta; class Magnoliopsida; order Cucurbitales; family Cucurbitaceae; genus Benincasa; species Benincasa hispida. The sequence goes on along the minus strand of NW_024064949.1, from coordinate 105,286 downwards.
AAATGCCTCTTGCCACAACTAGGGTATGTCGGTCTCCTGTCTATGCTGGCTACCGATTCACCAGCTCGTGGCATCTCTGATCGGCTAATTGCACTAGCCGAGGGTCTCGTTTTCCTTTTCTTAGATCTCTGCCAATTGGTTCCCCTAAAATGGCTTCCATTAGTCTGGGTTGCAACTGAAGTTCGGAATCCCTTGTCTCTAGGCCCTATTACAGCATTACTGCCTCCTGGCAACTGCTCAACATCTACCAAACTCCGCTCGACTCATATTTCTGTTTCTACTAACTGGTTAAAATCTAGCCAATTAGTAGTAAATGTCACCAAAGTTCTGATTTCCTTCCTCAAACCTTGTTCAAATTTCCTGCATCTATCTCTTTCCTCAGCAATAATCGGCAGCGCATACTGTGATAACTCTGTAAATTTCTGCTCATATTCTACCATCGACATCGTTCCATGTGTTAATCTGAGGAACTCATCCCTTTTTGTATCCCGAAACGAGATGGGGTAATACTTATCTTCAAAGGCCTTCTTAAACTCAGGCCATAACATCACATCTGTACTGGCTCGTCTGGCGGATATCACTTTCCACCATTTATTTGATTCTTTCTGTAGTAGAAAGGTGGCTAATCCCACTTTCCTGTCCTCTGGACAACTCATAACATTGAAACATTTTTCAACTACATCCAGCCACAACTCAGCTTCAGCTGGATCTGTTGTACCTTCAAATGTCACAGCCCCTAGGGCTGTCTCTTATACACATCTAGATGTGTATAAGAGACAGCTCCTGTTAAACACTGCATCTTCTAGCTGTGAATCTGCCCTTGCTTGGGGAGTACTAGACTCTCCCTCAGACATCGTTTCCTGACCCACTGGATCCTGTCTCTTATACACATCTAGATGTGTATAAGAGACAGCCCTAGGGCTTTAAACCTCTCAATACCATATTTCTTTTCTGGGTCGGCTCGTGCAGAGCCCACACTGGCTGGTAACCTCTGCAGTATCATGTCAAAGACTCCATCTTCTAGCTGTGAATCTGCCCTTGCTTGGGGAGTACTAGACTCTCCCTCAGACATCGTTTCCTGACCCACTGGATCATTCACCTTCTTTTTGCCACCCGGTGGGTTCTCCCCAACCTCCGAGCCCCTATTGGTAGGGTCAGTGTTCCCGCCACCTGTCTGCTTACTCGGACTGCCACATTGCCTCGGCATTTCACCTAATACAATGTACACATGTTAGGGACTTAGACTTATGCATAAACTTCCCTCTCATTCCCAAAATCTTACGCTCTGATACCAACTTGTCACACCCCCTCCCAGATTACCCTTTTATTCTGGAAAAGGATATGACCGTGGTAGTTACTAGCCCTACTACCAGTACTTGCCACCCAATCCTTCTAATCTAAATACCAACCTATTTAGCTTATTATTAATATACGCAAACAATTAACCTCCCTTAAGGTTCTACAAAGATTACATAAATACATGCATACAGCCAAGACATTACTTTTATAGAAAAATATTCACAGGTGGCCTAAACATTCCTACAGAAGCCTTAGTCCCTCACAAAATATGTGTACATAAATAGATCATCAACCTAAGTCTTTTAATAAGCCGAGTCTTTCGGTGGCAAGCAGCAGTAGGATCAACCTTGAGGAAACTGACCGCTACCTGGGAAGGGAAAACACAAAAATTCTGTGAGCTAGAAGCTCAGTGAGTGACTATAGAATCGTAAAGCAACAAGCGTAGCATCACTATAAACATGTAAATATACCAATGAGTAAACTCAAATAATTGTCTCTAAATGTAGCTGTAAACCATTCTCAAACATCATTAAACATTATTATTCCCTAGTTGAGAATGAGCATAAACGCTCTAGCTCCCAAACGTTTATTACCGACCAAGAGACCCATACTCCGGTCTCTCATTCATAACTGCCTACTTGCACGTGGCCACACTAAGTACCATCATATTTTAGGTATTTCCGCTCGAATACCTTCTCAAATTTGTCCTTTAGTATCGAGCTACTATGATACCTTCTCATATGTCCTTCGGTATCAAATTGTCCAGATACCTTCTCAAATGTCCTTCAGTATCAAATTGGTCAGGTACCTTCTCAAATGTCCTTCAATACCAAATTGGTTAGATACCTTCTCAACGTCCTTCGGTATCAAATGTGTATTTTGTAACATCAAATTAAGTTCCATTGCCTAGTATTTACACAAGAGCTGTTATATTGCCACTTATTTACACAAGGACTCACTCTCTCACAGCCTTCCTCTAGGAAACATATATCAAAATCAGAAATATAGCTTTTGTAATGGTTTTATGACATACCTTGGCCTGTGTTACACATATACAAGCGGGGAAACATGCATTAAGTTATTCTCCAACCATTTGTTGCTTGAGGAAGTATAAATACATCATTAATGTCACTGTACTTTACTGGATTATATATGCATGAGTATTGGAAACCTTAAGTTTACTTAGTCACTCACAGTTCGTCAGGCTCTTATTGGTTTATATGCTTCCCCTAGCTCTTCTTGGCCTGAAAAGATATAATTCCCGATTAAACTACTTAGAATTCCTAGTAAAATACCTCAAATAATTCATTTATTAAAGGAACTTCCATCAATACAGATAGCTTTACTGGTGAGATCCCCCTAAGCGACGTTAGCGAGATCCCCCTGAGCGATGCTAGTGAGATCCCCCTGAGCGATGCTAGCGAGATCCTCTAGAGCGATGCCAGTGAGATCCTCTAGAGCGATGCCAGCGAGATCTTCTAGAGCGAGATCAAGCTTTTCCTATCAAATCTTAGCGATACTCACCTCAATTCCTAGCGAGATTTCCCCCAGAGCGAGATCCTTCTTACAAAATTAGCGTGATTTCCTTTATAAGCGAGATCCCCATGCCCAACTCTCACTATAATTCTCCACGATGAACTGTTTGTTTGTTCTTTACAAGTAGTTGTCTGCTTATGCACCAATTCCCTGTTATAACTTCAAAAATTCATAACTCAAAATCCAGAGCTCTTTTCAAGAAACTTCCTTCTACAAACTTTTTTAGATTTGAGTTAATTCCTTACCTTCAAATTTCAGCGCAGAATTCCTTATAGTTTGGCTTGAAACTTCCAAAATTCACCTCGAGCCCTGATTAATCCGTGGTTCTGCCTCTTTTGCAAATTCTCCACTTTTGCTCTTCTCCTCTTGCAATCTTTATCCAACAGGACACCCTTGAAAACTAGATTCTCCCAGCTGTCAAATGGCACCGAATTCACTAAATTTGCTCTTGTTAATTGCCGAAACCATGCTTTTGAAGTTTCACTTCCCTTTTTAATCTTTCTGTCGCTTCCTGAGTTCAAATAGTAGATTGCCACGTCACCCCACACTTAGTGTCTCCAGCCAGACTAATGATTGAGTTTCTTCATTTAATATATTTTCCTTCCTTTCCTTCATAATCCCATAAACAACATAAATTTCTACTTAATAAATATGTAATATAATATCTCTTTGGCCAAACATGCTTATCTAGGGAACCTAAGTTCGGGGTTTACATGATCATGTCTCCTCGGTGTACTATCTCTCTGATGAGATGGTACTTTCTTTCAATATGTTTTCCACGTTTGTGACTCCTTGGCTCTTTCGAGTTGGCAATAACTTATCACAATATAGTGTGATAAGTAGGAGCATATCTGGAACTATTTCTAAGTCAGCCAAGAATTTGCGTATCCATACTGCTTCTTTAACGGCTTCACATGCGACTACATATTCTGCTTCCATTGTAGAGTCAGCGATACAACTCTGCTTAACGCTTCTTAAAACCATTGCTCCTTCTTTAAAAGTAAAAACTGATCCTGAAGTAGATTTTCTTGAATCTACGTCAGTCTGGAAATCAAAATCAGTGTATCCTGTAAGGATCAAATTCTTAGATCCAAAGCATATAGTCCCTCGTTCTCCTTAGATACTTAAGGATGTTTTTTACAGCAGTCTAATGACTATGTCCTGGATTGGATTGGAACCTGCTGACGATTCCAACTGCAAAGCATATGTTAGGGCGTGTACATAACATTGCGTACATCAAACTCCCAACTGCAGATGCGTATGGAATTCTTGACAATTCCTCAATATCTTGAAGTGTTTTAGGACACTGTTCCTTTGAAAAATGAATTCCATGTCTAAAAGGTAACATACCTCTTTTGAAATTTTGCATATTATATTTTGACAACATCTTGTCAATATAAGATGCCTGAGATAGTGCTAGGGTTCTATTCTTTCGATTTCGAAAGATCTGTATTCCTATAGTGTATTGAGCATCACCCAAATCTTTCATTTGGAATTTTGTTGCTAACCATCTCTTTATGTCAGCAAGGAAGCTTTTCTCATTCCCAATTAGCAAGATATCATCAACATAAAGAACTAATAATGCTACATTTTTGTTAACTATCTTCTTGTATACACAAGGTTCATCAACATTCTGTTCAAAACTATAAGATTTAATCACAGTATCAAATCTTATATTCCAGGATCTTGAAGCTTGTTTTAATCCATAAATGGATCGTTTAAGCTTACAGACTTTCTATTTCTGTCCTTGTTCGATGAACCCTTCTGGTCGAGACATAAAAATACTTTCATCAAGATGGCCGTTCAGAAAAGCTGTCTTGACATCCATTTGTCATATTTCATAGTCATAATATGTGCCAATGGATAGAAATATTCTAATTGACTTTATCATGGCAACAGGAGAAAAAGTTTCTTCATAATCAACCCCTTCTCTTTGGGTGAAACTTTTTGCCACGAGTCTGGCTTTATAGGTTTGTACTTTGCCGGTTTGGTCTCGTTTCCTCTTGTAGATTCATTTGCAACCTATAGGTTTAACCTCATGTGGTTGATCTACAAGTTCCCATACAGAGTTGAAGTACATAGACTCCATTTCAATGTCCATGACTTTTATCCACTGTTCCCTGTCAACATCTTCCATTGCCTTTTTAAAGTTTAATGGATCCTCTAAACCATCATCGTGTAACCCTCCCACTACGTTGAGGCATACTCAAATCTTGAGATGGACGTGACGGGACAACAACAGTTGTTGATGGACTAGCTTGATCAGCAACTCTTGTTGATGTTTCTATAGCATCTTTGGTCATTTCTTTCAATATTAGTTTACTGCATGGCAGATGATTTTTTATATGATCTTCTTCCAAGAATGTAGCATTTGTCGATACAAATAAATACAAATACTTTGTCTTCTTGTGGATCATAGAACAATCCTTCTTTTGTTTCTTTGGGGTATCCTACAAAAAGGTATAATTTCGAACGTATTTCCAGTTTCTTAGGATTTCATACCAACACATGTGTTGGACAACCTAAGATACGGAAATGATGTATACTTGTTTTACATCCTTTCCATAATTCATACGGTGTTTCTGAAATATTTTTTGAAGGAACAACGTTTAGAATATATACAATGGTCTATACTGCAAACCCCCAAAAGGATTGAGGTAACTGAGCATAACTCATCATTGATTGGACCATGTCTAACAAGGTTCGATTTCTCCTTTCTGCAATACCGTTTTGTTGTGGTGTTCCAGGTGCTGTAAGTTGAGATTGAATTCCATGGTCTACTAGATAGTTGCAATTGTAAATCCATATACTCACCTCCTCGATCAAATTAAAGTGTTTTAATTCTTTTACTTAACAAATTTTCTGTCTCGGTCTTAAATTATTTGAACTTTTCAAGAGTTTTAGACTTATGACTGATTAAGTAAATGTAGTCATATCTAGAGTAATCATCAATAAAACTGACAAAATACTGATAGCCTCTTCGTACTTTTACACTCATTGAATCACATAGGTCTGAATGTATAAGTTTGAGAGGTTCTTTGGCATGAAGACCTTGGTCAAAAAAAGATCTTTTTGTCATTTTTCCCTCAAGACATGATTCACATGGAGGTAAAGAACTGACTTAAATGACCGATTTTTACTAATCTCTCAATCCTGTTGAGATTAATGTGACCAAGCCTAAGGTGTCACATATAGGCGTTAGAAGAAATTTTTCGTTTCTTATTTTAAGTCTCAGCCGTTTTAAACATCTCTATATTTAGAATGGCCTTTGCTTCAGTTGGTTTTAATACGTACAACTTATTTTCGAGTCTTGCAGAATAAATATGAACACCTCTTGAAAAAACAAACACTTCATTAAATTCAAAAGATATTATGTACATATTTTCTAGTAGACAAGAAATGGAGATTAAGTTTCTTTTCATCTTAGGTACATAATACACATTCCTAAGTAAGATAAAAGACTCTCCAAAAAATAGCTTGACATCTCCCACTGCATGAGCTGAAATGACTTTCATGACTTCATATGTTGCCACCTTGAAAGTCATTTCCTTTTCAGAAAGTTCTCTCCAAGAACTAGTTTCCTGTAGAAAAGTGCAAACATGATTAGCGGCGCATGAATCTAATATCCAGATTAGGTGAGTATTCTCCACTAGACATTTTTCAACTACTAGTAAATCTGATTTACCTTGTTTCGCCTTTTCTGCTTTCTTTTCCGCCAAATATTTTGGGCAGTTTCAGTGCCCATCCTCTCCGCAATGGAAACATTTTCCTTTGGGAGTTTTATTTTTGTTTTTCTTAGCAGTAGTTTTCTTATTCCCTTTACCCTTTTTCTTCATTTGTACGGATTTGTCTTCCGAAGAAGAAGGAACAGACTTTTTGTTATCAGTGGGTCTTGTTCCAAACGTTGACCCCTTAAAAAACTTCTTGGGTTTAAAAATAATATTTACTTCTTTCTCCTTAAGTTTCATCATAGACTGATACGTCTGTAACTCGTTTAACAACGTGGTCAAATTATAAGTAATTTTGTTCATAACAGCATTGGTTCTGAATGGCATATAACTCTCCGTGAGAAATTCCAATATCATACTTACTTGACTTGTTTCATCTATCATCACCCCATGAACCTCAGCAACATTAAAATAGACCATCATATCGAGAACATGTTCTCTAATGTTGGTTCCATCTTTCATGCGAGTAATGTAGATATACGTAATGGCTTCATGTCGAACAGAGGATGACGGTTGCCCGAACATCTCCTGAAGTGACGCTATTATCTCTCAGGCGGTGGGCATTATCTCATGTTTCTTATTAAGTACATCAAATATACTTGCTAAGATGTAGGCTCGAGCTTTCTCATTAGCCCTTACCCACCGATCATAGATGTCCCGAACATTTTGGTTCGCTTTTGTACTGGTAACCAGAGGGCATTCTTCTGTCAACACAAATCTCAAATCATCCACAACTAATATTGTATTGATGTTGGATTTCCAATTTGAATATTCTTCACCGTTAAATTTATCGGAAGCTAATAGTTGTATGATTGAATTCAACATTTGCTCAAATAATTTAAACAAATTTTATTAGACTTTATGCATCTAAATTCAATTTTAGCAAAATAATAAAGTACCCAATAAATCTTTATCTATTTGCAATAATACTTTAGTGATTTAGAACAGTTGCTATCGAGGGGCAGTCAATAATTTTTTCACTAAAGCAAGACAATTCTTGACCAAATACTATATCGGAATAACTCTTTACTCCTACAAATCTTTTGGTTATCGTTTTCAGTCAAGATATTTACTAATAATTTAGCAATTCTTGTAAGTGTGACCTACAATTTTTCAGATTTTATAGAACGGTATGAATATGCCCCCGAAAAGGAAGACAATACCCAAAACGGAACATAAAACCTTATTCATTTCTGAAGCTTGGGTTATTCTGAATCCTATGCTACAACCCTCCGTGGGGATTGTCATGTTTAACGACTAGCTAGTGCCGTCTAAAAACGATAGCAGTCACAATATAGGAATCTCACGGTACAAACTAATGGAGGAGATCATAGGACAATGTTGACACATTTCCTTCACCCACTTACATGAACTACTCCCCTCATTCACCTTGTTATTGATCCATGCAAACATTTTCCGAATGGAGTAGTCGTGGTAAAAGCGAAATGAAGCCGAGCATAGATCTTACAGTGTGAACTCTTGAGAACGTGAGAGCTAATAACTATATATCGAATATATTGTTAATCTCCTACTGAAGTGTTCTATATGTTTGGGTATCTATTAGGTTTTAAAACCGGTTAACTTTTAAACAATCTAAGTCTATATCATTTTTATCTAAGTATAACATTTATATTTGGATATAACCCTACGATGTCTAAGTGTTTAAACCAGTTTTAAACCTCACACCTCTCACGCAAGCTCATAAAATTAGTTAACAATGCTCAATCTTTCGGTCATAATCCCCAGTTAAGAGGTGTTACGTAAACCATCAACTTAAATACCCTCAGCCTTAGACAAGTTTATGAACTGATTTGAGTTTGTAACTAAATTTTATAAGGTAACAATCTATTTTAACGGTTAAAACTAGTTGTTAACCTAAGTGAGCATGTTGTGTCTCTTTGTTATGAATTTTAAAGTCTAATACAACTTTATAACAACTTACAAAAATTAGACATGCTAAACATCCATAACATTCATCAAAAGCATTTTAATACAACATTTATATTAAAAGAAAGCCCTATTCATGCATAGTATATATTATAAGAATTTATAACATAGTTTCAATGCATGTAACATGCTTCCTACGGCGGAATTTTAAATCTATATGGTATACTGTATGCATATACAAGAATTGTTTAATTATTACATACACCACATGCATAAACAATTAAACACATATTGATATGGTTTTTAGTTTTGGTTTTGACATTTTTAAAGTGAACAAAAAGTCTAAATATTATAAAATAGCTTCAAAACCACTTCTGAACCGCTCGAACCGCTCCAAACCAAACCCAAACAACTTGAGCTAGACCAGCCAAAACCGTTCGAGGTCGAACCGAAAAGATCTCAAGAAAAAATCGGTCGAGCCGGCTGCTCTCACTAGTTTTAGTGTCGCTCGGTTCAACTCTTGCTCAAATTCAATCTTTCGTTTCATGCATCGAAATCTCGCTTGAACTTTATTCGAAATCTCGCTCAACTCGACCTCTCGCTCGAAATTCCAATAAAATCTCGCTCAAACTTGATTCAAAATCTCCTTTGAACTTGAAATCTCACTCGAAAATTCCATCAGAATCTCGCTTGGAATGAAATCTCGCTTGAAGTTACATCAATATCTCGTTCTCGCTAATAAGAAACATCTCGCTCTCGCTGGAAAGGGATATCTCGCTTGAACTTCAACAACGAGATTTAAAAAGAAGTTGATGAACTGGAATCTGCAGCTTGACCTTCTTCACTTCTTTCTCCAAATACATCCTAATTTCAACTTCTAATGACTCCATATGGATTACAGACTCTTAAACACATATTAAGGCTCATCAAACAAGAGCTAATTACAAGAGAAACAACATATTTGAAAGGATTAAAATGCCAAAACACTGGGAAAAAATCATATCAGTATACTATTTAATGCAGTTCATGGAAAAACACCCACCAAACTCAAATTAACAATAGTTAAGCGCTTATATCATGCTCTGATACCAATTGAAGGAACGAAATATCATGCAACGGAAGATTACAGAATCAATAAGCACTTAAACTAGATTTAATTTGAGTTTTGAGCATGTTGTACATATGATATTCAAAAGAGGGTTTGAAATACATATTACCTTTGAAGATTCCTTCACAAAATCAACTGAAAAACACCAAGATCTCGCTTAAATCACTGAGAGGACTACCACCGAGATCTTCTCTATTATGCTCAAGCTGAAATGTGTGGTTGAAACACTTGAACAAGTTGAGTTGATGAGGAACGAGAGCAAGGTTATCAATTTAGAACTTTTATATTTTTCAATCTCTCGCTAATCTCCATGCATGGAGCTTCTATATATAGGTAAAACCCATGCAAATGTATAAGGTTGCATGTTGGGCAGCTCCAGCTTGAATACTAGTAATGGATTTTGGTGATATTCTAAAATACATGTTAGTGGGTTTTTCCTAAGATCCATTCACATAAAATGATTTCATAAAATCATTTTACCTAAATTAATTTTATAAAATTAATTTAAATAAAACTAATTTTAATTGATTTTTAAATAATATTAATTTAATATCTAAATATTAAAATTACCAATAAATCGGTTTTATATTTAAATCATAATTTAAATATTAATTGATTTTTCAATTTCGTTTAATTTCAATTAAAATAAACTTTTATAATTGTATCATATATGATCAATTGAAAACCCTAAATTGATACATCAATATTCAATTTTTTATTCCAATTTCATGAGCTAGTAGAGAGACCTAATGGACCTACAGATCATGAACTCTAACAATCTGTAATTAATTCATTAAAACTCTTTAATCGAATTAATTTCTATTCGCTAACTATCAAGACACACCACTATAGCTCGATAGTTGCACTCTCTTCACTCTAGATATATTTTTGTCCATATAAACCATAATTAGTAAGTCGATCTTTCACAGGTTGTTCATAATCACAGCTAGGTCAAGATTACCGTTTTACCCCTATAAATACATTTCATTCCTTAAGTTCCCATTGACCCTCTAATGAACAATTCGATTCATAATACTACTTATGAATCAAGTATTTTCTCTATCTGAGAAGGCGGGAGCCCCGATTGTTCAAGACCTGGAATCAGTACTTAAGAAAATAACCCATCTGCTAACCCTAAAATTGGTAGGAGTGAATTTCATCTTACAGTGCTATGTCCTTAGTTATTCATCGGTCTTATCCCCAACATGAAAAGTTTATTGAGCAGTATTATTGGACTACTCTCACCCATGCAGATTAAAAGGATAATCCCGAATAAACAGGAGTTCATAGCTAGCTCAGGATTAATATCAAGTTATCCTAGGTTACTAAAATATGAAATAGTCAGTTTTAACAATAAATAGTTGTTATAAAGAAAAGTGACTATTTCGTGGTCCAGGTTATATGCAAACTCATTGCATAGGATGCCCCCATTCACATGTCTCTACATATATAATCTGTGGATTACATCATTTTTATTACCTATACAAAATGGGTTGCATCCAACAGTATTACCAGGATGAGACATCCAATTTCATCCATATACTTATTAGACCATTTAGGTTATATGCTATTAACTTGATCTTGTTTATGTCACTACATAAAGTTAAAGTATTCATACTATGTCATGGATATGTTTATTGGATTTTCATAATAGAATGCAAAGTCAACAGCTTTATTGAATAAAATACTCAATAATATTTTATTGATAAATAAAATGTTTAACACAGACTGCAAGTTCTAGGACATTCCCAACAGTCCACAAGCCCAAGTCAATGTCATTGGAGGATTTCAGAGGAAGTACGACCCCCATGGGAAAACTTACCAATGGTGGCGAGACCATCTTAATTTCAAATGGGGATCTCAAGGGTAATACAAGAACTGAAACCAATCTTCTTCAAGCTCCTCAGGTATGCCTCTAGAGGATGTAGTGAAATCCCTTGCTGACCACTCCTTAAAATTTCAATAGGAACTCCACAATTTGCAAAAGGACAATATCCAACTTCAACAAAAAACAAAACAACTTCGACAAGACATCAAATCCTTTCAACAAGAGGCTAGGCAAGGCTTCTCAAACTTGGGCACACAAATCACACAACTTACAACTGTGGTAAGCAAACTTGAGAATAAATCATCCGACAAGCTCGCCGCTCAACAAACCTAAGATCATCGATTACCAATATTGTGTTCAAGTTTGATTTTCATGTAGCATAATTGTCCCCATTAAGCTTCTCGAAAGCAAGTAATTGTACTAAAGAGTCAGACATGCTGAAAATATAAACAAATTCTATAAATAAATTACTTTTTAAACCCAATCATATTTTAGCAAAGTAATAATCTACCCAAATGTCATTATTTTATTTGCAACGATACTATAGTGACTCAGAATAAGTGCTACCGAGGGGTAGTCAAGTATTCCTTCATTAAAGCAAGACATTCTTAACTAAATACTATCTCCAGAATAACTCATATTTCGATAATCATTTTGCTACCATTTTCGGTCAAGAACTTACTAACACTTAGTAATTATGTATGTGTAACCCCTCAGGTTTTAGATCTCAGAGACTAGCGGCCCCAACGATGCTACTGAATTGGAAAGTCAAAGTTGGGAAATGACCTAAGAAATCCTATCCATTTCTGGAGTTTGAGTTGTTCTGAATCCTATGTTAAAACCCTTCGAGGGGACAGCCGTGGTTAGCGACTAGCTAATGCCGCCTTAAAGACGACAAGCAGGTACAACATAGGAATCTCATGGTCCAAACTACTGGAAGAGACCACAGGACACGTTGACACACATCCTTCACCCACTTACTATAAACTACTTCCCCTATACACCTTGCTATTGACTCATGCAAACATTTTTCGAGTGGAGGTCACTCCCAGGGTGACACGAAACGTTGCATGGATCTCACGGTGTGAACTCGTAGGGACGTGAGTGCTAAGAACAATATATCGTTTATGTTATTAACTTCCTACTGAAATGTTGTATTTATTTTTGGGTAAATATTTACCTAGGAAAGTTCTGGCTAATTAAACAACCTAAGTCCATGTGGTTTATCCAAGTATAACATTTATAATTGGATTTAACCTATGACGTCTAGATGATAAACCAATTTTAACACCTCACACCACTCACGTGTGCTCATAAAACCGGTTAACAACGCTCAATTATTCACCCATAATCCCAAGGTAGAAGGTGTTCCATAGACTGTCAACTTAATTACCCTCATCCTTAGACAGGATTATATATTGATTGAGTTTATGACCCAAGTTTTATAAGACAACGACCTATTTTAACTATTAAAACAAGTGGTTAACCTACGTGAGCATGCTTTTATCTTTGTTATAGATTTTAAAGTCTATCTCCTTTTATAACACTTATAAAAAGAAAATAAACCTATAACAAGCATCTAATATGCTTTACAAAATAATTATATAAACATTCATTTCATGCATTAATATAACAACGTATATAAAAAAAATGGAGTCCTACACATTCATACTATACATTATAACACTTATAAAATATTTGCAATGCATGCTACAAGCTTACCTATGATGAGATTTTAAATTTGCATGGCATACAATATGCACACAATAGATAAATTATTTAATTCATATATTCACAATGCACAATTAAATAAATACACTAAAATGGACCGGTTTTGGCATCCTAAGCTAGCTAAAAACTAAAATTATTACAACAAAAATAGAAAACAGCCTCGAATCGCCTCTGAACACTTCAAACCAGCTCAAATCACTTGAAGAATGCTTGAAGCGGCTTCAAAAACCCAAAATCCAGCAAAAATCGCCCAAAACCGGTCAAACCAATTGAACCAGACCGGTCTAGACCATCTGGACCGACTGAGCCACCAAACCGAACGCCCGGGTCAGACAGAGCAGGCGCTGAAGTGGGTCAAACTGGGCTGAGTCGCGGGTCATGGGACGGCTTGGGTTGGAGTGCTGACGCAATCATGGGCCATGCGGGACTTTGCGCCTAGATTGTCGAACCGGGTCTAGCAGCTGAATTCAGGTCTGTGAGAATTTCTTCACCAAATTTGGAGTTGTCTTCTTTCTGAAACCGAGCAATTACAGCCTAAAANAACCGGGTCTAGCAGCTGAATTCAGGTCTGTGAGAATTTCTTCACCAAATTTGGAGTTGTCTTCTTTCTGAAACCGAGCAATTACAGCCTAAAAACAACTCTAATGACTCAAAAAAATTTACAAACCCTTCACGACACGTTAAAGCTCATAGAACATCCAGCAATTACAATAATTAATACACCCAAGAGAGAATTTGGATGCCAAAACCGAAATTATCCACTTTAGCACACAAACATTCATCACATGAATCAAAACCCACCATATGCAAAAATTAACCAAAATTGAGTACTTTAAGCATGCTTTGATACCAATTGATGGAACACATGCACAGCGGAAGGAAAATTGGATCTAAAGTACTATAATTAGGTTAATTTTGTAGAATAAGAATGCAATTAAAAACAAGTAAAGGGGAAAGAAGAGATTCAACTTTTGTAGACTCGAGTCTTCTCCAAATTAGCTCAAATCTTCTCACAAATAATTCGTAGACCATCACGAGAGTCTTCTCGACTATTCTCCGGCCTTAGAACGGGATGGTGGGATCTAGTGAGTGACTAATTTGGAGAGGAAAAGGTTAAGTCTTTAAGAAAAAATAATTATGAAATTATCAAATAATCTCATAAAAATCCACTTTAGCCAAGAAGCTTAAAATTCATTAAACTCTTCCTTTTAAAGACCATTTCATGCAAAATATGCAACTTTGAGTTTGATGAGAACTTGACACTCAAAAATGCCAACTTTAAGTTTGATGAGAATTTGACCTCACTGAAATGGGAAGCTTATTGAGCTGGCGCTGTTGAGCCAACCCTCACCCATGTAAATCTAAGGATAATTCTTAATAAACATGAGTTCATAATTAGCTCAGAATTAAAGTCAAGTTACCTAGGTCATCGCTTTAAAACAGTCAGCCTTAAATAGTAAACAACGTTCCCATTAGAATCCAATAGAAAATGTTCGAAGAATCAGCTGCCTCTCATTATAAAGTAAGAGTGACTTATTTCTTAGTTCGATCTTATGCAAACTCATTGCATAGGACGCCCCCGCTCCTCATGTCAATACATGAATGAATCATGATCACTTCGTTTGTAGCACTTTACTACAAATTGTAACAACTACATAGTGAGTCGCATCCGATAATGTTACCAGAATAAGGTACTCAGCCTTATTTGTATACTATAGACCATTTTGGCTATTTACTGAACTTGATCCACTCTTATGTCTCCACATAAAGTTCAAGTATTCATATAATAGCTATGGATCTTTAGTTTATTGGATTTAGGTTCTTTCTAAAACGAAATGAGCAATGCATATATTCAATAACAACTTTATTGAATAAAACCTCATTAACATCTTTATTGAGAACAGAATAAGTTTATTCTTTACAAACCACGAGTTTTAGGACATAAAATCCAACAATTAGACATCATATATTTATTAAATAAATAAGATGTTTGTACATTACAATTAAAAACTATAGGACCCTACGAGATTTAGGGTACTAACCCCAACAATATATCCAATATTAACATATAGTTTGATATATACTATATGATAAGGTCGTAATTATGTGTGTGTGTGTATATATATATATATATGTTAAATATTTTATTAATTTTTTGAATTTAATTAAGGAGGGAGTTATAACTCCCTCCCCTGGTTTCTCTCTTCTGATGGAAGTGGGAGGTTATTGTGATTTTTCTCCCAAAAAGACATAGAGTGTCTGTATTGTATATTATCTCTTCCATGAAACAATCTAGGAAAAAATTCTCTCAAATCCTTCCTCTCCCTCTCTACCAAAATCATAGCAAAGCCCATACATTTTTGCTAATTCTCAACCCCTACGAAGAATACAAAGGAAAATCTTGTGGTGGTGACCATTTTCGTTTTCTGTTCATGAACACTCGTGGAGAAGAGATCATGAAGAATTATTGGCTTTAAGGGTAAGTATGATCCAAACCCTAACTCATCTTCTCTGTTCAATCTCTATAAGTATGCTGCAAAATTCTATAGAATGCATATTAAAATTTTATGTATTTTAATTATGTGAAATTTGAAAATTGGTAACGATCCCTGCTTCCGCTATGGACCTTACAGTCTTTCAACTTATTCAACCTCGGAATCTCCAAAACCTTTCGTAAATGTTCCTCTTGTTCTGCCTCCATCTTGGAATAAACCAAGATATCATTAATAAAAACTATAAAAAAGATGTCAAAAAACTCCTTGAACACTCTATTCATCAAGTCCATAAATACTGCATGAGCATTAGTCAAGCCTAACGACATCACAACGAACTCATAGTGTCTATATATAGACTAAAAAGCAAATTGAATGTCACTATCCTTAATCCTCAGCTAGTGGTAACCTGTTCGAAGGTCAATCTTGGAGGAAATTGTACCTCCCTGTAATTGATCAAACAAGTCATCAATCCTCGGAAGAGGATATCTGTTCTTGATGGTGACCTTATTCAACTTTCTATAGTCAATGCAAAGGCGTAACAAACCATCTTTCTTTTTCACAAAAAATACTAGAGTGCCCCAAAGTGACACACTTGGATTTATGAAACCCTTGTTGAATAGCTCTTGCAACTGGATCTTGAGATCCTAAAACTCTACTAGAGCCATTCTATAAGGAGCCTTCGATATAGGAGTTGTACCTGGCTCCAATTTTATAAAAAGTCTATCTCAGATACAGTGGTAAACCCGAAAGATCCTCTAGAAAAATATCTGCATAGTCCCTTACCACTGGCTCGGAAGTCAAGGCGAATTATCTTCTCTGGTATCAACTACACTGGCAAAGATACTCAACTTCTAGTTAGAGGGCGAGCACTTAAAGTCCTGCCCTAAACGACTTTAAGTGCTTGCCTTCTAACTAGAAGTCCATCTCAACTGCCAAGCAAAGTGTCTTTGTATTAGTGGTCAGTTTAAAGACGTACACAAAACCTCGTATCCTATCCTTTAAATCTTGGACGAATCTTTCTGCTCTCATAGCCTCTATAGAGATCAACTTGAGTTATAGGTCGATTCGGAGCTTTAGGGACGGTCTGGTTACCATCGACTCCCTTTTTCTGCACCCCTAAAGGGGAATGATCCTGAACTTATGGATGTTGCACTTGGGGGTCATGAACCCCTCCTTTAACAGTCTTTCTTGCTATGAGCTTAGGTACCATGTCCTATCATGAACTCACAAATAAGCTCTCTATCTTTGGGTCTTTCTCAAAAAGACATGCTACTGAAATATTACATCACTAATCTCATATATGTACTGAAAATTTTCATTAGTAGGACATACCTGGCAATGATGAGGAATCCGTTACGAGCCACAAGGACTATCTAGTCTTACATAGTAAGTCAGTCTTCAAAACCCAAAACATGGGCTCTGATACCAACTGTAATGACCCGACCCCCTAGGACTCAAGCTAGATCATTACTAAACGCATGCATGCATTGAAGTTAAAACGCCATCCTTTTTATAGTGAAATAAATGCTAAATAAATAAGGTAGATTAGAAGATGTTCATTAAATTCAAATGATAGGGTACCCAAAAGTCATAAACGAAAATAAATAATTCTGAAAACAAATCTCAACAGTAAATTCCAAATACCAAAACTAAAAGTGAATAAAAACATAAAGGAAATCTTAAAACATGAGTGGAAGATTAAAACTGGTCCCTAGTGGCTCGTTCAATGATTCCTCTTGTCATTTGTCAGTGCGTCCTTGCCCTTACCTGAAACATAAACATGAGAAAGGGTGAGTATAAAATACTTAGTAAGTAACCCCGCCACTGGGGTCAGGCTAGGCATCTATGTCCTCTAGATGCCTACTTCTGGTGGAGCATATAAACTTCTCTAGTCCTCATAGGGCACATACATACATGAATTATTGCATTTCATCCTACTATAGTTAAGTATACCCACTACCTCTAGTAAGTCCTGTAGGATGCACAACCTCTAATGAACCCTGAAGGAGACACCACCTCTAGTGAATCCCAGAGGAAACACAACCTCTGATGAATTCCGAAGGAAAGCACCACCGCTAGTGAATCCTAAAGGAAACACGACCTCTGGTGGATCCAAAGGAAACCACCACCTCTAGTGAATCCCGAAGGACACACAACCTCTGGTGAATCACGAAGGAAAGTACCGTCTGAAGAAATCTAAACAGAGATCTCTATGAGCAGTGGAAGTGGATCATTCCAAATCCCATTCGGAACGAACACAAACAAATACAATCAAAATGGAAACGAATAGATTATGCATAAATCAAAATTACAGCATGCTATAAGAAGATAAAAGGGATAGAGTATGCATACCTTTGAAGAACTCTTCATCAAGTATCCCTCGTTCAATGTCCCATGCATCCAACGATCCACTCGAACGCAACAAACAGAACAACCAACAACACGAACAACTGGATGCACCTCGAACCCAATCGAGTCCAACTCAATCCACGAACGAAATTAGAACACCACCACAAGTGTTATCTTGGTATCTAGGAGTTATGGGCTCTATATGATCTTGGATTGAGGAAAACAGGAGGTAAACGATCGGGTAAATGGGAGATGAAGACTGTCTATCGTATAGACAATTAACTCGATCGTTTAGAAGATGAAGCCTATCGTATAGACTTTACTACTCGTCGTTTAGCAACAATCAAACGAGTAACTATCGTATAGTCAACTCTTAGCTCGATCGTTTAGACTCTCAACACTATCGCTTAATAAAAACACTTTTTACTTGATAGCCTTTTGTGTGTGATTTTTCCGAAAGAATCGACTGCTAATTTTGGAAAACAATTTTCCTTTTTTTTATCTCACGATTACCATAACTTTCAATGACCTTCCACTCAATTCGGTTATTAGAGAAAAGAAATTAATTATCATATAATTAATATATTATAAATAAATATGATAACCAACTTATCATATTATATTTATAACCTATAGTTTTAGTATTTCATCATATGAAACATATAAATCATATTCCTTTTTCTATTTTATGGTATTAATATAAATCATATTTGTATTAATTCCTCCAATTAATGTATCTAATACATCATATCAATTATATCACATATGATTGAATTTCCTCTTGTTAATTTGAATACTTCAAATCAACCCAAAATTTGATTCTCAACTTGAACTCATTAAGCTACCAAGTGGACCTCATGGACCTGTAGCTTGAAGCTCAACGATACGTGAATAACTGACTAAACTTTTTAATCACAAGATCCATCATCCGTTAACTATTGGTCACTCCATTAAAGACTGACAGTTGCACTCTTTGTACTACAAATATATTTTTGTGTCCATATGATCAATTAACAGTGTGATGACCCTTCACAAATCGCTCGTAAGTACAGTTGGGCCAATTTACCCTTTTTCCTCTGGTCCTAGTTGAACCGGAGAGAACAAAATTCATACCGGTGTCATATAATTACTTAGCTGAGTGAGATATCAAAGGATTAGGTAAGTTCCATCATATAAGCAGGCCCGACAAAAATCCTTGTATAGCCTCTTCGATTTCTCGAAAGAGAAATATGACCAGTTCGAATGCCTCTGACCTGCTTTCAAAAAGTGAACTAACAAAGTTCTTGAATGGGCTTTCCTCTTTCTCAAAGAGGTAGCCTAAGATTGGGAGAACAGTGTAGCCTAGATCTCTTGCATACTTTAACTCCTCGCTATAGTAGACTCCAACAAATTCCCCGGTTGGAAAGATGAGTGTTTCATTCTTGTCTCAATAGCAAAGAAAGGACCTCTTCAGAGTCTTCGGACATACCATATATGCCTCAATAAACCCAAAGATGCTATCTAATTCCATGCCTTCCAGATTACCATGCCAAACAGGAACACCACCAGGTATTGGAAATTCCTTCATTACAAAGGGATAGAGAGAGTTCACATCGTAGTAGTAAAGGTTCTCTCCATAAGGAATGTATGTATCTGTACGACCACCATAGTATGCACGCCTGATAAAGTTGTCTTCATTTTGGGTTGGGATGTGGATTGGCCAATTAGATACATCGTAGTATTTCATACGATAGATGCTTAGAACAAGGGAAGAAAAGGTTATCTTGCATTCTATGTCAATAGTGTACAGCTTCCTTCCAATATATCTCTTGTGCTTTTTGCATTACACCTCCAAGTAGCAGGATATCCTGCTTCATATAGTCTAACAAGTCTTTTTTCATTCTTGACAGATTTTCAGGTGTTACCTTATCATATTGAATATGTTGAAATGTCTTAAATCTGTGTGTTGGCGCTTCGAACAACCAAGTACGGGGGTCTCGCTATATAAACTCTCTAACCCTAGAGGCACCATTTTGATGTAATTTCTGAAAACATTCTCTCTAATAATATTGTTCTCCCTCTGCCCGTGGATGTAGCTAACACACTGTTAGTGAACCACGTATATCTATGTGTCGATCTTCTCTATCTCTACGTTATTTTTGTATTTTTTTTTAATTGTCGATTTCGTAACAAACTGGTATTAGAGCCTTGTTAGGGTTTTTTCGAAATTCTGCATTTGTTTGACAATTAAAGATGTCTGGCGTGAATGTAAAGATCGACAAATTTACCGGGAGGAACAGTTTTGGTTTATGGCAGATCAAAATGTGATCCCTGCTAAAGCAGCAAGGGCTGTGGACACCACTGACAGGTAAGTCAAAAAAGGCTGCCATGGATGACGAACAGTGGCAGACTCTTGAGGAGAAGGCTTATTCGACGATCATGCTATGTTTGGTTGATGACGTTATCATCGAGGTCACAGATGAAGAAACTGTCGCTGGTCTTTGGTTGAAGTTGGAAAGTCTTTACATGACGAAATCTTTAACCAAGAAGTTGTTTCTGAAGAAACGTTTGTATCATCTACGTATGCAGGAAGGTACGTCTCTACGAGACCATCTTGATCAATTAAATAAAATTTTATTAGATATGTGTAACGTAGAGGTTAAGGTTGACGATGAGGATGCTGCCCTAATTTTATTGACATCTTTGCCCCCGTCATATGAGAACTTCGTTGACTCGTATATTGGAGGAAAAGAAACTATGACCTTAGAAGATACAAAGTCCACGTTGCTTATGAGAGAGGATCGTCAAAATGTAGAAAGTTTAATTACAAAAAGTCAGGCATCTGGGTTAGCTGCTACAGGAAGCAAGGGACATAAGAATTCTGGTAAGTAGAAGTCGAACCAGAATAAAAAGTCTTCGAAGTCAAAGGGTTCTAGGTCAGATGATATTTGTAACTACTATAAAGAAAAGGAGCATTGGAAAACCGAATGTCCTAAGATAAAAAGGAATCAGGAAAAGAAGGAAAAGAGTGATAAAAGGGAAGCATCCACCTCTGTTGCGATCAACTTGAGTTAGATTCTGAAGAAGTCGAGATCGATTCTAAAGGAGATCTAGCTTTAGTTGTGAATGAACATTCACATTCTGATGATGTGTGGGTTCTTGATTCTGGGGCATCTTATCATATGTGCCCAAATAGAGAGTGGTTCTCAACTTATCAGCAAATAGATTGAGGGAATGTTAGCATGGCTAATGGTGTTGTGTGGAAGATAGTTGGAATCGGCTCAGCCAAGATACGAACACATAATGGTGCCTTCTACACTTTAAAAGAGGTTAGGCATGTTCCACTAATGAAGAAGAGTTTGATATCCTTTAGTGTACTCGATAGCAAGGGTTACAGTTTTGAAGGTAAAAGTGGAACAATGTATGTCTATAAGGGTTCTGAGGTAGTTCTGAAAGGCATAAAGCGTGGAACACTGTATTTTCTATTAGGTTCCACGATAACAGGTTGTATTGTTGTTGCATCGTCGGTCGTTCACAAGGATGATATGACTATGTTATGGCATATGAGACTTGGTCATATAAGTGAAAAAACGATGAAAATCCTTAAAAAAGAGATCTTCTTTGTGGGCACAAGGTGCAGGATTTTGAATTTTGTGAACATTGTGTATTTGGGAAGCTCCATCGCAGCAAGTTTCTAAGAGGTGTTCATCGTACAAAAGGGACACCTGATTATATTCATTCAGACTGTTGGGGACCTTCCAAAGTTGAATCTATTGGAGGTAGTATGTATTTTTTTGTCTATAATTGATGATTACTCAAGAATGACTTGGGTTTTTATGATGAAACATAAAAGTGAAGCCTTCAAGAATTTCAAGCAGTGGAAGATATTGATTGAAAATCAAACTGGGAAGAAGATCAAAAGGCTACGAACTGATAATGGTCTAGAATTCTGTGGATCCAAATTTAATGAGTTCTGTAAAGCTGAAGGGATTGTTCGCTATCACACTGTTAGGAATACTCCACAATAAAATGGGGTTGCAAAACGTATGAATCAAACGTTGTTGGAGAGAGCAAGATGCATGCTCTCTAATGCAGGGTTGGTTAGAAGGTTTTGGGCAGAAGTACTAAATACATCATGTTATTTGATCAATCGTGGACCTCACATAGCTATTAATTGTAAAACACCTTACGAGGTGTGGTATGGTAAGCCTGCAGATTATTCTTTATTAAAAGTTTTTGGTCATACTGTCTACTATCATGTTAATGAGGGTAAATTAGAACCGAGAGCTAAAAAGGGTATATTTGTGGGTTTTGGGGATGGAGTTAAGGGATATAGAGTCTGGTCACCTTCTGAGAATAGAGTCATACTTAGTAGACTGTGATATTGGATGAAATTTTCATGCTTAACTCAACTACAAAGCCTTTTGTGACGTCTACTGATGTGGGAGAAAGTAGTAGTGTTGATAAACAGGTGGAGATGAAATTCACTTCAGTTGTGAATGAATTACAACATTAAGGTGGAGAAGATCAACACGTTACTACAGAAGCTGATGTGCAACCAGAAATTAATGTGCCTAGAACGTCAGAAGTTGCTTTGCCTAAGAATTCTAGATCACGAGTAGATCAATCGAGTATAGCTCGTGATAGAACTAGAAGAGTTGGTGTTGGACCTCCTGTGAGGTATGGTTTTGAAGATATGGTAACTTTTGCGTTGCAGGTTGCTGAAGAGGTGGATCCTCATGAGCCATCCACCTATAGAGAAGTTGTGTCATGTGGTGAGTCTGCTAAATAGCTTGCTGCTATGGGGGATGAGATGGAATCTCTTGACAAAAATCAGACTTGGGAATTAATTAAACGACCTAAGGAGAGAAAAATTGTCACTTGTAAATGGGTCTTCAAGAAAAAGGAGGGAATATCACCTTCAGAGGGCATTAAATATAAAGCTCGAGTTGTTGCTAGAGGGTTCACACAAAGGGAAGGAGTTGATTATAATGAGATCTTCTCACCAGTAGTCAGACATACTTCTATCAGGGTGTTACTAGCTATAGTAGTACATCAGAATTTGGAACTTGAACAACTAGATGTGAAGACAAATTTCTTACATGGAGAGTTGGAGGAAGAGATTTATATGACCCAACCAGATGGGTTCCAATGTCCAGGTAAAGAAGATTATGTTTACAAGTTGAAGAAATCTTTGTATGGGTTAAAGCAGTCTCCAAGGTAGTGGTACAAACAATTTGACAGCTATATGATTGGACTTGGCTATAACAGGAGTCTGTATGATTGTTGTGTATATCACAACAAAGTTGATGATGGTTCGATGATTTATCTATTTTTATTTGTAGATGGTATACTCATAGTTGCAAAGTCCAAGTCTGATATTCTAAAATTGAAGAATCTTCTTAGTGTTGAGTTTAATATGAAGGATTTGGGTGTTGCTTAGAAAATTCTGGGTATAAAGATTTATAGGGACAAAGATAAAAATAAGCTCTTCTTGTCACAGAAATGATATATTCAAAAAATATTGTCCAGATTTGGTATGTCATCAGTTAAGCCTATAGATACTTCTAGTGCTGTAAATGCTCATTTGTCATATGTGTTTTCACCACAGTCTGAAGCTGAGAAGGAGTACATGTCTCGAGTTCCTTGTGCTAGTGCAGTGGAAAGTTTGATGTATACTATGGTCTGTACTAGGCCTGATCTAGCCCATGCTGTTAATGTTGTCAGTAGGTTCATGGGTCAACCTGGGAAGGAGCATTGCCAATCCGTTAAAAGGATTTTTTGTTACCTTAGAGATACATCTGATGTTGGTCTGATTTATGGGAATTGTACAGAGTGTTTGGTGATCGGTTATTCTGATTCTGGCTATGCTGAAGATGTCGACAGTAGGAGGTCTATGACTGGCTATGTGTTCACTCTGGGTGGTTCTGTTGTTAGTTGGAAGGCAACCTTACAGCCTACAGTTACTTTGTCTACTACTGAAATAAAGTACATGGCCTTGACAGAAGCTGCTAAAGAGGAAATATGGTTGAGGGGGTTAGTTGGTGATCTTGGTTTGCATCATGACCAAGCTATTGTATATTGTGATAGTTTGAGTGCAATATGCCTAGCCAAGGATCAAGTTCATCATGAGAGAACTAAGCACATAGATGTAAGATATCACTTCTTAAGAGGTGAGCAGAGAGTTAAAGTGATGAAAATTGGTATTGCTGATAACCCTGCTGATATGTTCACCAAACCAATTCCACAAGGCAAGTTCCAACATTGTTTGGACTTGTTGAATGTTTTGAATTGTTAGTGATCCCTTTTGTGGGACACTTTGAGGCATGAGGGAGAAGTCTGGGTACGTCTGGCGATATTGATTTATGTTGCATTTGGTACATCTGTTATCTGGGAGAGAATTCAAGTCAAGGTGGAGATTTGTTGAAATGCCTTGAATCTGTTTGTTGGCACTTCGAACAACCAAGTACGGGGGTCTCGCTATATTAACTCTCTAACCCAAGAGGTGCCATTTTGATGTAATTTCTGAAAACATTCTCTCTAATAATATTGTTCTCCCTCTGCCCGTGGATGTAGCTAACACACTGTTAGTGAATCACGTATATCTGTGTGTCGATCTTCTCTATCTCTACGTTATTTTTGTATTCTTTAATTGTCGATTTCGTAATAGAATAAATCCTTTCAAACTAAGAGCTGGGCATAAATTTGTAGCTAGTGAGCTCAGTTTACCAGGGAGGAGATTCCAACAAGAGAATTAGGGTGCTGAAACAATAACTCAAAACCAGCTTGCTTAGAAAACGGTTCCTGTCTGCTTTTTCTTTTTTTTTTTTTTTTATCGAAATGAAATGGAAAATCTTTTTATTGTTATATGCCCTATACCCCAACAATTTCTTTGGTAGATCCTAACATGAATTATGTACACAATGAGGATCATAATCATTGATACAGTTTGGGTACCAAGCTATCAATTCAATATATTTACAAAAAAACCTTCGATGTAGTGATGCAATTTTTATACATAATCAATCCTATTTGTTTTTGTTTATTATGAAAATGAATCGAAACCTATCAAATCTTTATATATATATCCTTTGAATTACTCAACTATATCCTATGAATTTCATTTCGCACCGGAAACTATTCTAGGAGAAGTTCGAATCCGTTTCGTTCGGATATTGATCGGTCCTGGTTTGACATGGTTTATACGTTACTGGTTCCCGGAAGAGATAATATCTCCATTAGCTAAACCCTTTCTTACCCTGCCTTTGGACTCGTATTTAAGTACCATTGATTCCTCTAATGAACAATAAGTCATAGTCCTACAATGACTGAGTCCTCTTTTCCAAAGAGAGGGTGTGGCCACTATGTTCAAGACCCGGAATCAGTCCTTAAGGGAGCAATTTATCTACTTACCCCTGCTTCAGGGAAGGAGTGAATTCCGTTTTGTGTAGCTGAGTTCCCAGGTCTCCAATCAGACGAATCCCCAAAAAGGTAGGCTTGTTGAGTTAACAATCTGACCACTCTCCCCCATACTAATCAAAGGATCGCCCTCATGAGTAGGAGTTTCCAACTTGTTCAGGATTGAGGTCATGTCACCTATGGTCATCCTAGTGAGATGTAAGTCTCAATTATCAACGACGTTATATAAAGAGACTAATCATCTCGTGATCTGGTCTTATACAAAGCCTTTGTATAGGATACCCCCGCTCACATGTCTTCACATGAATGGTCAGGATCAGACCATTTGTAGCACACTTGTAACATCTACAAAGCGGGTCATATCCGTGGTGTCATCAAGATAAGGTATCCCCTTTATCCTTATACTATAGACCATTTAGGTTATTATTTAAGGCATGATCCACTTGTATGTCTCACATACATGCTTAAGTTACATGAAATAACCATGGATCTTAGTTTATTGGATTTGAGTAAATGCATATAAAATAACACTTATTTTATTAATAACAATGTGTATACATAAAGTTTACAAACTACGAGACCACTGGAAAAATTAGGACACCAATCCCAACACCACCTCTAGTAAATCCCGAAGGACACACAACCTCCAGTGGGTATCTAACTAATCAGTGAGGACACCATCGCGATCTCAACATCACAAGTATCATAACATGGTTCTAAAACATACATGTACGTAAAACTCATCAACCTCAAATCAAGCATAATCTCATAAAATAAAATATACTTTAATCATGCTAGCAATCAAACATATTTATGTGCATTTAGTCTTTTCAAACTTCAATCAATGAAGGCATACATAAACATCATACTAACTAATAATCCTCAATAAACCATAATTATCAATACCTGGCTCTAGTCTTTTCAAACCTTGGTCAATGAAGACATACATAAACATCATGCTAACCAATAATCCTCAATAAATCATAATTATCATTGTCTGGTCCTAGGACGGTTCCAGTAGTAATATTACTTACCTCAAATCGAAGTTCCAAAATTAACTTAAGCAATCAAACACCAACGACAACCTGAAATAACGTTCTTAACACAAAAACAATACCTAATTTATAACAACCTTTGATGAAAACCCTAAAATTCTAAATGCCCAAATGCTTACCCAAACTGTGTCGAAAACACCAAAAATTGACCCGCTAAACAGCAAACTAGTTCTACATCAACTGAAATCTGCAATCAAAATATCGTGGGCAAGTAAGATTTAATCCAAAAGTTAAGTGGCCATTCAACCAAAAGCCAAAATGTCACCATTTAAACTATGATCTTACTCCAAAATAAAGATTTCTGAGAAGTGTAGGTGGGTTGAATGGTGGCCAGATGACAACCCAAAATCGGCGACAAAGAGATCTACGGTAGAACAGGTTAGACGATGTGGCGGGACTGACGGCAAGGAAGAGGAAGACGAGGGTGAGACGACATGCGAAGGGCTGAGGCTAGACCATCGACATCAGGCTGAAGACTGGCTCGAACAGCGACCTAAACGAACGGCTCAGCACGCAGCGGCTAGAACTTACGACACCAAACAGATCTGATGCGTGTGGCTGGGCTGGACGTGCGGCAGATGACATCGACGCGAGGGGGGTGGTCGGCGATGGATATGGCCTACAGCGGTTGAGATGAAGAAAGATTAAGATTTGGGGGTGGGGTCTCAGCGGCTAGAAGAGAAGGGGAGAATGGGTTAGGGGAAGAGGAGAAAAATAAAGAAAAATATAAAAATAAAATTAAATAAATAATTTTTTTTTTTTTTTACTTCTTTGCCTATTCCATTTGATATTCTATTAAATTTCTTTCTTTTCCAAATTGAATTAATTCCTGCCATTAATTTCCAAATTGAATTATGCGACATAGAAAGTCCAATTTCCACAATAGGCATTCGATAAACAATTAAATTGAAACATTCTCTTTGCAACAATTAAATTTCAGCAACTACATTTTAAATTTGCAAAATTTCAAAAACACCCTCAATTAATATAAATTACCAAAATTACATTACAATAAAATTTTGGGGTGTTACAGTGAGACACAAGAACCAATTTCGGCGGTGGACCAAAGGAATTGAGCATGAGACCTACAACGTTGGTTGACGCATGGATGAGATTTAGACGGAGTTGGCCAACGACAAGCAACAGAAACAAAAAGCCCAACGGACGTGAAAATGTGTGGACACACACGTAGATCTGGACAACTGAGACTGGAACGAGAGACCGATGGCACTGGGCTTCTGTTTCAAACAGTGACGTGGGCTGCGCAAAGATGCCGACGACTGATGGCTGAGGCACACCCCGCGACGACTGGACAATAGAATGGCAATAGAGGTGTTTGCTAACGTTTGTGGTCGTGTTCGTGGATTTAGGGTTGGTACTTCACGAAGTAGAAGACCCTTTTCTTCTTTTATTTTATTTTTAGTCTCTCTCTCTCACACACACACATATTTCTTTTACATGCACACATGCGCGCGCGCACACACACATATTTCTTTCATACACACACACATACATTTCCTTTTCCCTCTTTTCTTCCAATCAATTTAAATTCCTTAAAAAATTCCTAATCTCCAGATTAATTTATCCAACTTTCCTTAACTTAGATTCAAATTTTCAATTTTTTACAAATATCATTTAAATTAATTATCTTACCTCCCAAATTCAACTTTTTAGCCTCAATTTTAACAAAATAATGCCCAAATAATTCAAAATATTTTAATGAAAATTTCCTAAAAATTTCGGGATGTTACAAAATTATTTTCAACAAACACACTTTTGTGCAAATCTACAAAGAGGTCATATCTCTTCTAATAATCAAGGTAATCACCAATTTTTGTATTTATTTTCATTTTGATATTTTTTGTGCAACACCACATATGTTTATGATGGTTGCTTCTCAAATTTATTCTATTTGTAACTCTATGGTAAGGAGGCTTCAATTATGGATGGTACCCAAAATATAGATGTTGAGATTGAGATGGTTTATTATATTTGTTCTCCCTTCTTGCTACTTTGATAAGTAAAGAGGTGAGGATGGAGAGATTCGAGGAATTGCACGGTAAGATATGGGAATGCAACACACTCTTGAAAGAGGGAATATTATTTTCTTATGTAAGTTGATTTTCCGTGAGTTCTTGGAAATCCTTCATATACTTTATCTGTATTTGTTGTAAGTTCTCTCTCCCCTATTTCTTATTTTTGGCATAATGAAAATATTATATATATATATATATATATATATATATATTATATATATATTAATTATCTCTTCCAATCACAATGACAAAGTGAGAATCAAGATGAAGAAAAAATTAAGAAATTAAGGCGAGAGATCGACAACCAGGAGTTGGCTTGTAGGCAGCCATCCTTTTAAGAAAGTGTAATCATTGGCATCAAAAATGTATCGGGACTCAAGTGATTCACCGAAGTGACGGGACCTTGAAAGAATGAACAAGATAATTAGGGGAAGATGGAGATTATGGAGTGATAAGTTAGAAAATATGATATAAATATATATTAAATTAATTTAATATTCTAGTGTTTTCTTTTTCAAAATCTTATTGTATATTCATACTTATTCATATAAAATTTCCTTTCTATTGGTTGTTGACATAATTTATGGGTTTACAGACAAATATAAGGGTATGTCAATAAACCATTTTCTCATTTTCTTAAATTAAATAAAATAGAATACTTTTGTAATCTTTTCCCTTTTAGGGGCCAGTCTTAGATTTCTATGTAGTGGCATCTAGATTATCACATTATTTTGTGATATTTAAAATGTCCGGGCATTTTGGGATTCTGGCATTTTAGGATGCCCTTACCCGAGGGCATCTCAAAAGTTTTGGATACCCTCCTGAAATATGGGTTTTCCATATTCTCAAGTTGAGGAGACTCCAATTTGCTTTTTTGTCCTTCCTTTATCTTTTATATATACTGTCACACACACATCACTCTTCATATGTATTATACAATTGAAATAAATACTGTCAACCATATATATCACTTTTTTTTGTCATATCATTAGTTCTTAACTTTTAAGCAAATATTCGAATTCAAATTTAAATTAATATTTGTTTTACTAACAAATACTTAAATTATAATATAATATTTTGTTGAGAGAAAAATAACATATAAAAATAATATTAAAATTATAAAATTGTATTACTTTAAAAAAGAAATTCAAATAGATAAAAACAAATATTTATATAAGTTCAAATTATATTAAATTACTTATAAATTAATAAATAGTCGCAGGGACATTATTGGAACATTATATAAATTTAAGACATTTCTGAGTAAAAATTCAAAACAAACACAGTTATCAAAATACTCCCTTATATCTGAAAAAAAAAATTCTATAAAACAAACATAGTAATATAAAAATATCAGACATTTATAATTTCGGACATCTAAAGATTTCAATAATCTACATTTCAAAAAAAATAAACTACTATTCAGTGTTCACTTGAGATTTATTTTACTTTATTTTATTTTTGTAAATATTTCCTTGAAATTTATGATTCGTCTTAAAAATTTATTATTGGTTTTTTCAATCAAATACAATCGAGGAATTTTTTGCATGTGTTGTAAAAATGTCTTATCAACATATTAAACAAACTCTATTTTTTTAAAAAATAAGAATGGACATGTACTTTAAAAACTAATATTTTTTTCAATTATTCTCTATCAGAGATATTCCATATACAAAATAAAATAGAGAAAACTCTAAAAATAGATATATGGACAAGATAACTAGGGGAAAGTTGAGATATATAGAGAAGTTAGAAAATATTTACCGAGAGATTATTAATACTAATTTAATCCTCTAATTTCTTTATTTTTCAAGATCTCATTTTATAATGTAAATTTTCTTTTATTTGTTACCGACGGAATAAATTTATGGTTTTAACTAATATTTAAATATACCTTGTTACTATACTCTTTTTCCATTTTATTTAATTAATAAAATAAAATAAATTTATGATTATCCCCCAATACAAAGTATGTTTTCTCATATTTTAATTATTCCTCTTGTTTCTTTACGATTTTGTGAATGAGAAATTAGAGGATAAAATATAAATTTTTATAGAAATAAATAAATAATCTGTATCGATCCTAGTTTCCTACAACATTCTAGGATGCTACTTCATGCATGCATAGGCATAGGCTCAATCGTACAATTTCTTTTAAATCATCAAATTAAAGAGCCAAAAATTTTATTTAATAATGCTCAAATGAGCAAGGATGGGAAAACATAATTAAATAATAATAAATAAACTAAAGCAAAATAAAATAAAATACCAGTCGGGGTACCCATAATTTCTACCAAAACAAATGTTTGAAACTAAATAGTCAAATAATAAAATTGATATATTTTGCATAATAGTGAAAGACGCCTAACTCCTAACCCAGATTTCAAAACATAATATTATATGCGGAAGCAGTGAATCGTATTAATGGCTAGGTCACGAATCTCTCTTATCATGCACTGTCATTACTCGAGAAAAGGGTGAGTATAAAAATATACTCATAAGTGGCCCACTACTGGGCCCACTCAATGACCTATTAGTTTACTCAATGACCTATTAGTTTATCTATTGGACCAAAAATGCACAAAGGCATAGGCATAGGCATAAGGGGCGAACCCGAAGGCACGCTTTCATAAGTAATTATAAGTGGCGATCCCACAAAGGACACCATACATAAGCATAGGGTGTGGCCCGAAGGCTCACACATGCGATGTGCATGGCCCAATGGTACACTAACGGTCACTAAAATCTCATATGGACATAAGCTTACAAACATCTCAAACATAAGCATGCAATCAAGGCTATGATTCAACATCAAACTTTCACACCGTTCCCCATACTTTCACAGTCTACTCATAACTCATACATCAGTACCCATAACTCATACATCAGTACCCATAACTCATACATCAGTACTTAACACATCAATCTTATCACAATATCCTTTAATCCTTACATCCAAATTCATCACAGCAAGAATACTTCAAATTTAACACGTCAAATTCAGCATAAAAGATTTCATCACAGTTTCACATATGAAAAAAAAATATTTCTCAACAGGCCTAACAACATCCTAGGGCAACCAGCTACCTCACTGTCCCAAAACAAGACCTTACTCTACTCGAGAACTCCCTTCAGACACACCTTCCTGAAACCAACAACAAATTAGGTCCAAGAACCCCAACATACAGTGAGCTGCCAAAAGGGGACCGGAACTTACCCGAACAGTAGGATCAGGCGAAACCAACCGCGAATCGGTAACAACCGACACTGTTCTGGTGTGCAAACGAACGAGGTGAGCTCTGACGCGCGTTGGGCTTCGACTATCGACGTGCGGCGGACGAACAATAACGTGGAAGAGAAGCTCGACGCAGCTAGGACTCGCGCGGACGAGAAGCTCGGCGCGGAACAGAAGCCTGCGGCACGGAAGAGAAGCTCGGTGCAGCTGGGACTCGCGTGGAACGGAAGCAGGCGGCGCGAAAGGAGGGGCTCGCGCGGCTGGGACGGACGGCTACGTCGGGTCAAGCGGCGGGCGGATCGGAAGAGGAGGCGAGCGGCTTTGGCTATGCACCCTGTCGACGCACGGAGAGACGACCGACGAAGGGCTGGCACGGAGGAGCAAGGCCGAACGGACGACAGTAGCAGGGGGCGGCTGGAGGAAGAAGAAGAAGGAAAAGAGAAAAAAAAAACTTTTTTTTTTGTCCTATTTGCACGTATCCAAGGCCTATTAAAAACCCTACTTTCCTCTTCTTAAAAATAACCAATATTTTCCTCCTTTTTTTTTTTTTAAACAACTTTGGGACGTTACATAATCAATAATTTTTTTTCCTTTAAACAAGAAACATTTAAAAATTTGTATAAAGAATTGGCGTTTCTTTGCTTTTTCCCTTCCTAAAGTAGCACTGCCTTTGAAAAACTAGAAAAGAATTACTCCATTAAATAATAATTAAGATATATTATTATGTTACTTTTTGTCGATTTTATTTCACAAATTTTATCAACATCATATTTTAATTTTATTCATCCACATATTTTTATATATTTTTCTTTTTTTATAATTCTAAATTTCATACCAACCATTTAAATTTTAAATTCATTTATAAGTATTCATTCAAAAAGACTATTCTCCTTAGAAAAGATATCACAAATTTTCAATCACATTAAAAAAAGTAGGAAAATTCTTATAAATAGAAAAATTCTAAAAATATTCACACTTTATAACAAAAAGTTTTAAAAGTACTTAATATTTTTAAATATTTTTTTATATTTAAAAAGTCCCCCTAAAAATATTTCATATCCATGATAAACTAACTTGAAATAAGAAATACATAGTTTCTCACACTATTTTGAAATTACTTCATTCCATATAAAGTATTTACTAATTCAACTAGTAAAAATTGAATCAAAATTTTATGTTAAATAACAGTTAAATCGCAATTTAAAATTTAATATATAAATTCATGCCAGAAAAATTTTAACAGCATGCATCACACTACTTTTATGAAAAACCAAGGAAAAATGTAACGGTATAAAAATAATGTAAAGTAAACAGGTTCAATAGTAATCAAATTACATCTATAAAATGGTAAAGATGATAAAAAGCAATCCAATTTATTTACGATTGAGATCCATCATGATTAATCCATGAATGAAATCTCATTGTAATTATATCGAATTTGATTATGGATTGGTAAACTGTGACCAGAATTTAAAAAACTAAATTTGACAATTGAATATTTAAAGACAAAAAAAAAATCTCAAGTAATGAGAAAAAAATAATAATAATCCCTTGGTTTGGAATATTTTTCCCGAATATCTTTTATTCAATTATATTTGTCAAAAGAAAAAAATGAGAAAAGAAAATAACTACATTTGGCAATTTCCCAAATACACGTGAAGTCCGGGAGTGAGGGGCATTTTCGGCACTAAGAGGGTGAAGGTTCTTAAGAAAACCCTAATTCGCCCAGAACCCTAAACTTGGTCGGCGACGCAATCAAAGCAACTCGAGACTCAGCGCGAGGAAGTTCATCGGAGAGAAGAAAAATGGCGAAATCCATGAGATCCAAAAGAGAGAAGAGGCTGAGGGCCATTAGGAGAGAGATGGTTGACCCTTTTTACGACAAGAAAGACGCTGCGAAGCTCGCTGCTCAAGAGGCTGCCCTTGCTGCCCCTAAGCTTCCCGTGCGTTCCTCTCCTTTCACCTCCAATGTCTCTACTATGGACGTCGCACAAGCCTCTACTTCTACCGACGCCGACACTGCTATGGGTACCCCCTTTGTTCCTTCTATTACTTGCAGATGTTTCTTTTTGCTCCGCTATGTTCCTTCTTTTGGTTATTTGGATTTCATTTTTGTGGTTTCATCTCATTATATGAAAAAAAAGAAAAAAAAAACTTCATTCTTGCCCCGTTTTGCTTAGTTCACTTAATCGACTTCGAATCTCGTAACAGAAATTATTTCTGTTACCTAAATGCACATTTTTTTGTCATTCGTCTGTTCTTAATTCTTTGTATAGCTAAAAGAGGGGTGAGAGGGAGAGAGGCGTAGAGAGCCTACCCCTGAATTAAGTTCGTGCAATCTACGTTTTTGGCCTGATATGTTGTGGCTTTTGCTTCGATCCACTTCATGGACTAGTCTACATGCCTAACCTTAAAACTTGAATGCGATAAGTTGTAGTTCCTCATGGTATTAATTGTGCGCGAATAAGAATATTTAGGACACAGGGAGCCTCTCAGAAGATTTGAGCTAATCATTAAGCCATGAGGTTAACAGAATCACTGGACTGGACTAAACAGAAAGCAAGCGACCGAAATAGCAGATTGAATATACATATAATTATTAGGATTCAGATGTTAAACTTGTATTTCCTTCAATTTGATCAAATAGAGAACATAGTGGCGTAATATGGAAGGATTGTTGCCCAACTTCACTATACAATTGTTCTTTTCCCTTTTTGATGAAGATCAAAATGTTTTGTGAAATTTCGTTTGACAGTCTGAACTTGGTTTTTTCCTGTTTGTTACTCAACTCATATTTTATGCTATAGGGGCAGATGAATTCAGTTTTTTTTTTTTTTTAATCTTGTATGAGCCATAGTATTTGTTCAGTTAATTCAAGTGCCTAGTTACTTCTTTCTCGTTATTAGTATTCCCCCCTCCAGTTTTTTGACTGCGAGTTTAAGTTATGTGACAAATAATTGGAAAATTGTTTTTATGTTTTAAAACTTTCCCTATAAGAAATATCCAAGTTTGTTAATTAAAAATTTTTAAGGGAAAGTTACCGTATGTTTTCCTATTGCATATTAAAGTGTAACAAGAGGTCCTGAATGAACTATAAAAATATTTCCTCTCGAGAAGTTGGAGTTGTTTTAGCCTTTTCTCTTTCTCACTATGATCCATCTATTTCTTTTTAAACAAAAATGACGTGCCATTCTAAGACACAATGCTATCGTTCTATTGTTCTTTCCTATGTGCTTGTGTGTGAGAGTTTAGGTTTCAATTTTAAAATTTTGGAAGAGGTAGATGCTGTCAGTCCTAATATTGTGTCCTTCATTTACTCATTGACGGGGGTTTTTTGAGAAGAAATCTGCACAAGGTCTTTCGATTCCAATAATGGCTCCTACTGAAAACTGACAAATGATTTATGATTGACCCTTTGTACTTGTTGAAACTATTAATTTGAACTACTAAATGGACATCTTTCTGGTAAAAGGGAATATAACGAAGTTTGTTTGCATGAGTTTCATGCAAAAGTGGAATTTTAATATCACCTGACTTCATTGTGTACACGTTCAGTTCTTATTTCTGCCTTCTGGTGGTGCAGATGTATTTATTCCCATTGGACCTTTCTATCTTTTGTTTGATTTATTTGATAATAAAACTGATCCAGGGGTTCATTTCTTTGTTTGTCATTTGCAGATGTGGAGATGGATGATTGCAGTCGAAGCAACACGCTGAAGCCTGTAGGTGGAATTGGCAAGAAATCCAAAAGAAAATTCAAGGTTGGCAAGGCGAAGCGCCGGGGTAAGTGCAAGATCAAGAGGAATCGACACATTTAAGCCCTGATAGATGTATGGGGAATATTTCCCCCCGTGGCCAGTATAGATAGTCTCTTGGAATAGTACTATATTATATTATTTCAGTTAATTTGTCACACTTGAAATTTTGAAATTTTGGATCTAAATTCCGAGTTAGAGGCTTACCTAATGTTGTACTATCTGGCTTTCGCGTAGACGAAATAGTTGAAATTCCGAGGATGAAACTTGGTCAAAGAAGGTAGCAACTAGTTGCCCAATATTTAACGCAAACTGACCTCCGACTTACAAGTCCACGATTAGGAACTTGTTTATGTATTGCGAGCTAGAGGCCTGCTGTGAAATATGAAATTATATGGTGGCGGATAATTCCTTTTGAGCATAAAAACTACGTCCCATTTTATTAGATTGTTGATGTATTGATTCAGATACAACCTTCATCTTTACTCAAGTTTCATTATTTAATAAAAAAAAGTTTTAACTATCCTTTTTTCCATTAAAATAGACACCAACTCCGATGATAGTTTAATACATGACATGATAATGACATTGTGATTTAAATTATGATTTTATAGGACAAGTAAACTATCATGTTTTGGCATTTTGTATGGAATAGGTAGGGAAGAGGGTGATTTGGATGAGTCTCATCATCTTATCTTGTTCAAAGCACATTGATGTTTGATCTTTCTAATTTTCTTATGACGAAAGTCTCAGCTTTGGTTTGGAAGTGAAATAGTCAAATTATCCCATCCTTTACGTCTTGGTCTACCTTTTCCGGCTCTGAGTTGGTCAATCCTTTTACAAATTGGCTTTGAAAGGAGAGGGATTCTATAGTAGATGTGGATTATGGCAGCGGCAGGAACCCAACGCTATAGAGATTAAGAAAAGATAAAGAGTGAGGAGGGTGTGTATAGAATAATTAATTCAACTGTGTTGTGATTGTGAGAGTCACTTGTGGCTTGTGAAAGATTGAAGATCAAAGTTTAAGCTATATGCCTCTGATGAAGAATAATACTTACCTCTCATCCTACCACTATAAATTATGATTTTGTTTTTGCAACTAAGAGAGATCAATGCAATAGAAAATATACATGTATACACTTCCATTTTTTTAATGGTGGTCCATGCGAAGCTTCCTACTAAGCCAGTCTTTTTTTTTTTAATAGTGATAGGGTGAGAGGTAAGTATTATTCTTCATCAGAGGCATATAGCTTAAACTGATTAGGAAATTGTTGTGTCATCAAATTAATAATCATAGCTTTTCGAAATACCTCAACAAGTACTAATGAAGTGAATGAAAGCAACGGAACTTGGAGACTTCAAATTTTAGGGAAAACGCTCGAGGATTTTAGTTGTAGGGGTAAATTGAAACTATTCGCTTAAAAAATAAGGGAGCATTTCAGTTTTAACCTTCGAGCTAATTTTGTCGTTTCACTTTGATTCCAAATTTAAGTTGTAACTTCTCCTATAGATCCCGATCTGCAATCTCGATCGGAATCATTTGAGAAAAGGATTTTTTTGTATGGACGGCCTCAATTGGATTAGGAGGCCCAAATGAAAAATGGTAACCTGTTGAAAAAAGAGATGAAAAGTGGCCTTTTGCTTGCATCATTCATATGTGATTTTACTGCTTTGCCCCTAAGATGCACCTTGTGCACCTGCCACGACTAAGGTACTCGGTCTTCAATTGCTCGTCACTCGATACCTGATGCATGATGCTATATCCATCATACTTTATCATGTCACGTCATACTCGATTCGTGCCATTAATGGTCATGTACAAACATACACAAATTGGAAATTTTTCTGACAATTCTCAAAATTCTTTCAAATCAATTCTTGAAAAGTGAAGTATATCTTTTTTTATTAACAAAGAAAAAAACAAAATTGAAACACGAAAGAGAAAATCGAGCTCACTTTCCATCCAAAAAATCCACTTCACAAAACCTGATCTTGTTGACCGAAATCAAGTTATAAAGGCTTTCATATCATTGTAGACAACTAGTTTCACGCCTCAAGTAAGTAAATGTGCTAATTTTTTGCTCATTTTTTGCTCACGTTTTATTACATTTCCGACATTGTGTGAGATATACAAACGTAGCAAAGAGAACGAGTGAGTTTGTGTGTGCCCAGTGATACAAACGAGTAGCTCCCACTGGAGCGAGGATGATGGGAGAGAAAACTATGAAACCGTAAGCATCTATATTATATTAAATGAGGGCATATTGGAGGATTTTTACCTTCCCATATTGCCCTTCAACTTTAAGCAAAATTCTATTATACCCTCTCATCTCTTAGTTACTACCCTCCCATCTCTTACTTATCACAAATTTTATTTACTCCCACCCTTTCATGTGATTATTTGTTACGATTGTGTTTGTTATATATTGGTAACCCACTTAATTTCTCCATATTTACAACATGTTCCAAACCTTTCCTTCAAATATCTTCAAAGGAATCGTAAGGATGGTGAAGCATAGCATTGGCCTCCTTTGTATATTGTCTAAACTTCCTGGTAAATTGTCTTTTCGTGATTTGAAATTGAATAGTTTGTGAAATCTCTAATATAAATCCAAATCCAATTTTTATTTCTTTATTTTTCTATGTAAAGGCTAATTTCTAAATTTATATCCCTATTATTATTGTATACATGGTTCTTTCTACGAGCATTACAAATTCTTCTCATTCTCAATTCTAAATCCATTATTAGAGATGTTTAAGTTCAATCTTCCATTATAAAATTAGTCCGTCTTTTTTTGTAAAGTTTTTAAAATTAGTACGTTAAAATTTTCAAATTTATTTCCAAATTATTATTTTATACACATAGTTCTTTCTATGGGCATTATAGATTCTTCCTACTCTCAATTCCCAATCCATCATTGTAGATATTTTAGTTCAATCTACCACTATATATTTAGTCCTTTTTTTTTTGTTGATTTTTTAAAATTAGTAAATTCAATTTTTCAAATTCATTTTTCTATTATTATCGTATACATCGTTCTTTTTGTGAGCATTA
Organism: Benincasa hispida; assembly: GCF_009727055.1. Taxonomy (NCBI): domain Eukaryota; kingdom Viridiplantae; phylum Streptophyta; class Magnoliopsida; order Cucurbitales; family Cucurbitaceae; genus Benincasa; species Benincasa hispida. The sequence goes on along the minus strand of NW_024064949.1, from coordinate 66,791 downwards.
TTTGATTGATTTTTTAATCTTAATGTTTAATTTAGTTGCTCAAATTTGGGTTAAATTGACCATTTTCATTAAGATGCATAAAATTATTTATTTCTTGTTAAAGAAATATTGAAGTCTTTTTTTTAGTTTTTATTTACATGTTAAAAAAAGAAGTTTTGTATTTTAAGAAAAATAAATTAAAATATGAAGGTAGATTTTCCCCTAATAATTGTTTTTGACATTGTTGTTTATACTTTTCTTTTTTAAAATTCTTAACTTGGTGGCATACTCAAAGAAAGAGCGGTTAAAATCATGTATCAATAAACTTTAAAAGTTAATTTTGAGTAACAATAAAATAAAAAAAAATAAAAAAAAAAAGCCTAAAACAATTTTGGAGAAGATTTAGTTATTATAATTTTCTTTTAAAAAAAATATGATTAGGATCTTAACGATAAGAAACAATTTCACTTATCAAATTTTGAGATAAAATTCACAAAAATTATCCATATCATCAAAGAAAAAAAGGGTCAAAACAAGAAGAACCATAAAACTGTGTTCTACATATAAACAATTTTGTTTACGATGAGATTTTTCCTTTAATCAAGACATTGAGATATATACCTCTTATGAAATATATATATATATATATTCCTTCTTGTACTTCTAAAAAGTAATCATCAAAAAACTACCCCATAATTAAGTAATATTTTATGTTATCATGTCACTTCCATATCAATTATATTTCATAAAATTTATTCTAATTCAATGATTTTATTAAAACATTGTGTATTTTAATTTGATTCATCTATCTCTTCTTGTATCTTTATTTATTGTAATAGTTTTTATGTTTATTAATTGTATTTCAATGTTAAAAGCTCTTGAAATTTCATATTTTAGAATAAATAAATTAAAATACGAAGGTAATTTTTTATTTTTCTAAATAGACATTTTAGTCTAATCATAGTTTTTGACTTTGTTGTTTTTTTAGTTTTCTTTTCAAAAATTCATATCTTAGTCGGATACGAAAAAAAATCATCAAAATCAGATTTCAACAAACTAAAAAAGTAAATCCTAGTAATAGTTAAAAAAGAAATCTTAAAAACATGATAAGATTTAGTTTTTATAATATTCTTTACAAATTATTTGATAGATTGGATCTTAATATAATAGGAAAAACCATTCAATTTTGATTACAAATATATTTTTCTTTATTCAATGCCAAAATTATTAACATTTTATTTACTTTTTTTTTTTAATGGAGGTATATAATTCTTATGAAATATATTCTTCTTTCTTTGTTTTTTTTTCCCAAAAAGTAACTATCAAAGAACTACCCCATAATAAAAGTAATTTATATTCTTATGTCGATCTCTACCAATTTTACTTCACAAAATTTATTCCAATTGTATAATTTTATATTTAATTATTTAATTTCATGTGAAACATTTACTAATTTAATTCAATGAATATTCTATCAAATTTAAATTATATCTTAAAACTTTATATCATAAAAAAAATCGTAGTCACGTGCATCGCACGTGTCTTCCAACTAATCGAATTAAGAGTATCGAGTATCGAGTGGTGAGTATCAAGCATCGAGTATCGAGCATCGAGTAGCGAAGAGCGGGTATTTAACATAAACCTATTTTCCTAACTACTCACTTCTGTATTGTTTTTCTTGAAGGATGGAAAAGTATTTATTCATACGTTATGGTGGTACATGGGACAACAAAAAAGAACACTATACTGGAGGTCGTTTGAAGGGTTGCTAGTTTCGAGCATATTGACGTATAATGAGCTAGTAAATCTAGTAATGGGTTAGAGTTTGACAAAAGGCAGGCGATACCGAATAAATCCAATCGATTATTATAGATTTCATGTCATGGACGGTGGATTAGATGGTATTGTCAGCCTTAACACTTGAGAATATAGTTGCATACAATTTCAGTGTTTGGAGATTCCGTGTCCGTACGCTCTTGTTGCAACTAAAGAGCGCAACATCAGTCCATTTACTCTACGTAACACACTCTATAGTGTTGATTCTCTAGTACTAGCAACTATTGGATCAGGTGATCGCCACAATCCCGTCACCAACAGGAAGTTTTCTTTGGAGAATTTTACAATTGTACCATTCAAGTTGAAGGTCATTGCATCCTTCCTATCGTCTACAACCTCCTTCAATAGAATGGAGTGGACCAATGGACTATTGAAGATAATGTCCATATCCACAAATAACTCAGATATTGTCTTCTTGAAGAAAGCAAGTTGAATAGGGGTTAGCTTGTCTTTCACTATCCTGTTAGCTGTCCCAATGTAAGAGGATAGGTTGGCCGCTCAGCCTAGGAAATGATCATGGGGATGAATATTGAATTGTCTAGCCATATTACATATAATGACAAAAAAAAAAAAAAAAACCCAGAAAGTAAGCATTCTATTTTGTACTCGATCCATCATACTCAATACTCGATGCACGATAGACGATACAGTGTTGGGATTGGTGTCATAAATCTCCTCTATTCTCGTAGTTTGTAAACATTGTATAAATAAATTGTTATTTTATGAGCATATACTCAATCCAGTAAACTAAGATCCTATGTTGTTTTATGTAATTTAAGCATGTATGTAGAGACATACGGGTGGATCATGTTTAAATGATAACCTAACGGTTTGTAGTGGATGGATAAGACTGGGTACCTTATCCTAGTAACCCTATGGATACGATCTGCTTTGTAGAGGTTACAAGTGCTGTAAAGTGCTACAAATGATCTGATCTTGATCATTCATATGGAGACATGTAAGCGGGGTATCCTATAGAAAGAGTTTGTATAAGACCGAACCACGAAATGATTAGTCTCATTATATAACGCCGTTAATAGTAAAAACTTATATTTCACCAGGATGACCATAAGTGACATGACCTGAATCCTGAGTGAGTTATGAACTTCTGCCTATGAAGGCGGTCATTTGATTTGTATGGGTGAGAGTGGCCAGATTGCCAACTTAATATGTCTACCATTTTGGTGATTCATCTGATTGGGGAGATGGGAACACAACCACACAAGACGAATTTCACTTATTCCTTGATGTTGGGATAAGTAGATAAATTACTCCCTTAACAGCTGATTCCGGGGCTTGAACGATGTGACCACATTCTCTCTTGACCCGAGAGAGACTTGGTCATAGTTGGACTATGACCTATTGTTCATTAGATTGATCAGTGGTACTTAAGGAGTTATATGTAACTACAAGGGCAAAACCATAAATCTGGCTTAGTTGTACTTACGAGTAATTTGCGAATGGTCATAGCACCTGGTTATATTCAATGGACACAAAAATATATCTGTAGTGCGAAGAGTGCAGTTGTCGGTCTTTAGTGACCGACAGGTAATGGATGTTGAGTATTTAATTAAAAATTTTAATTAATTATCCAAATACCATTCGAACTTCAATCTATAAGTCCATAAGGTCCCCTCTGTAGCTCAACAGGGATTATTGAGAATTGATTTTGGATAATTTGAATTGTTCAAATTAAATGAGGGAATTAATTATATATGATATAATTAATATAATGTATTTGATACATTATTATATAATTTATTTTGAGTAGTTATATGGATGTAATTCTTATAGTTGAATTTAGTATAAATATGATTTATATTAAATGTCATGTAATGTTGAGAGAAAATACAAATTATAGGTTAAATTAAATGATGAAGTTATCAGAATAACTCCCTCCCTACTTTTCCTCTCATTCACATGATGGTGTCGAGGGATTACTATTGGTTGGTTCACTTCTTGCATTGCGAATGCATAGATTTGGGATCTGACTCTCTTTGGCTTCTCTCTTCCTAGAAATCACAAAGAAGAAAATTTTCTTTTTCTACCTCCTGTCATCCTTTCTTCCCTCTTTTGAATTCAAGCAAAGCCCACAACTATTGTTTGAATTCTCAATCCCAAAAGAATATAGAGGGTTCTCAAGTGGTTATGTCTTGGTTTGGAGATCAAGATCCAGAACGAAGGGTTCGTGATCCGAATCGAGGGATTTTCACAAAGTTATTTGGCTTCAAGGGTAAATTCACTTTTTTCCCTATTTCTCAAATTCAACATGCTGTAATTTTAGTTTATAATGAATAGAACGAGAGAAAATCGTATCGATCGAGTATGAGTAACATGCAAATGCAAAAAAAAGAAAAAGAAACTAAACCAAAAGATAAACAAAGAGACGAATATTACTTGATGTAGAAAGAATTGATAGAGAATTTTGAGTCAAGTGGTATAGTCACCTAGGAATATAGAATCAAAAGACGAGAGAGAATGGTCTGAGTGAACAAATTAAAGTAGTGAAATAATGGCCTTCGAACTTTTTAAGAATTCAAAAGGTTAAATAGGATTGAATATAAAGTAATCGGGTATCGAGTATGACGTGGCTTGATCGAGTATAATGGATATAGCACGTGTCAATTGTCATGCATGGGCACAGGTAATTCAAAACGATCAAGTATAAAGCAATCGAGTATCGAGTATGACGTGGCATGATTGAGTATGATGGATGTAGCACCATGCAACGAGTATCGAGTGACTATCATCAAGGATCGAGTGACGAGCAATTAAGTTTTGAGTACCTTGGTCGTGGCAGGTGCATGGGATGTATCTCAGGGGCGAAGCGGTAAAATCACACATGGATGATGCAAGCAGAAGACCATTTTTCATCTCTTTTTCAACAGGTGACCATTTTTAATTTGGACCTCCGAATTGAGGCCATCCGTACATAAAATCCTTTGAGAAAAGGTTTTATTTTGTTTTTTCTTTTAATTTTTATTATTATTTTTTTGTTGGTATGGATGGCTCCTTTTTGGGGGGCCAAATGAAAAATGGGTACTTTTTTTAAAATGAATGAAAAGTGATGAATTTACGCATTTGACCCTAGAAACCATCCGTGCATTGTGATTCATAAGTTTTCTTGGTACTCGATGCTTGATGCTCTACACCCTATGCACTATGCTATATACTAGCTACTCGATTTTCGATCCTTGATCCAAGGTACTCGATACTTGATGCTCTACGCCCTATCTCTATGTTACATGCTCTATGCTATATTTGTTACATGCTACTCGATCCTCGTTCCTCGATACTCTATGCTCTATTTTGTACATTCTATACTTGATTTAGAAGATCACTTGATGTTCGATGCTCAATGCTCTAATACTCTATATTTTATGTTTGATGCTCGATGAAAAGAAACACAAAAAGAAGAAGAAGAAGAAGAAACGTAGAAAAAAAACTGGGGAAAATTGTAGAAAAATGAACAAAAGTATAAATAAATAAATAAATAACGGAAGAAGAAATGCAGAAAAAATTGCATAAAAAAATCTTAGAGGAATGCATTTAGGGCTATAGCGGTAATTTTACACAATAATGATATAAGCAGAATGCCAAAATTCATTGATTTTCAAAAGGATACCCATTTTTTATTTGTGCCCTTTATTTTGGACCATCTATTTCATTTTTTCTATGAGAAAAAACCTAATTTTGAAAAAGGTGCTAATTTGTGAAAATTTTATAGGGTTATTTTGGACAATTTTCCTACTTGACTTGTGAAACTTAAGTCATTCATCATAAAAATTCAACTAATTAAATTACTTAAGGGTTGTTTGTTTTTTGGAATGTAGATAACCGAAATCTTAAATGTTTGAAATTATAGATATACAGAATTATAGATGTCCCGCATCTTAGGAGTTCTACTCAGGAATGTCTTAAATACATAATATTTAAAGAATGCCCCTGTGACTATTTATTAATTTATAATTAATTTAATATATTTGAACTTATATAACATATTTGTCTGTATCACTTTCATATAACTTATTTGTTCGTATCAGTTGCAATTTCTTTTTAAATTAATGCAATTTATATTATTTTTATATGTTATTTTCTTATCAAAATAATATATCATAATTTAAGATTTTTAATATAAAATAAGTATTGATTTAAATTTAAATTTTAATATCTTGCTAAAAAATAATAAAAATTACGATATAACAGAAAAATATGATATATATGGTTCATGATTGACAATATTTTTAATTATATAATATAGATGAAGAGTAATATATATATGTAAAAAAATAAATGGAAGGACAAAAATGTAAAATGGGGATGCTCTCAACTTAGGAATATGAAAAACCTATGTTTTAGGAGGGCATCCAAAACTCTTGAGATGCCCCTCATAAGGACATCCTAGGATGCTCGAGAATCTTCAGATGCCATGACATCTTATAATATTGTAAAACAAACATGGTAATATAGATGCCTACTCCATGAGAATCTATGATGCCCCCGAAACAAATGACCCTTAAGGACCTTCGTTATTTGAGAATGTAGATTAATGGAATATGTATATGTCCGAAATTATAGATATTACAGATACCCAGGATCCTTAGATAGTCATGTTTGTTTCATAGGAATATGCTTTATAGATGCCTGTGAATTATTGGTAATTGTGTTTGTTTTGTAAGATTTGTACATGGAAACGTCTTAAATTTACGTAGTAAGATTTGTACATGGAAATGTCTCAAATTTACGTAATCTTCCAATAATGTCCATACGATTGTTCTTGTAATTTTCTCATTAATTTAATATTATTAAAATACAAAATTTAATCTTCTAACAAAAAAATCAAATCTTCTATCTTCATTCCATTGTTTGATTTTATGCTAAAACAATGGTAGATTTTATATATTTTTAAATAAACTTCAATAAAAAAAAAAAATCTAATCTTTTAAGAAAAAAGAAAAAATCAAATCTTTTATCTTCATTCCATTATTGGACTTTCTACCAACACAATTATAGAGTTCATACATTTTGATACAAACTCAAATAAAAAAAAAAATCTAATATTTGAAAAAAAAAAAATCATTTTTTTATTATTCATTCCATCATTAAACTTTTTGTGAAAATAATTGTAGATTTTTTTTTCTCTTTTACCGTAGAACTAGGTCTTGACTTACATTGAGTACATAATGATACTTAATTAAGAGCTTAAGAACTTGTTAATTTTTTTTTAGAAGTTCAAAGAAAAAAACTAAAAGTTTAAAAGAACTAATAGATACTTCTAAAATTGAAGTTTGATAAAATGAAAATCATATCGTAATAGTAAGGTTTAGACTCAAGTATGAGGATAAGGTTTAGGCTCAAGTATGAGGACAAGAAATTTTTTTTCCAAAAAAAAAAAAAAAGAACAAAGAACTCTAAATTTTGCTATGGACTCAACAAAAATACAATTAAAAATTAAAAAAAAAATACACGCACATGCACAAATTACCTAATTACAATGTAGTCTCAACAAATAAGACAATTAAAGAAAATACATAAATCCAATCTAAAGTGCGCTCTATATTAAATGAGAGACATTGAGACCTCCAATTTCAAAGTAAAGATCTCAACATAAAACTCATATGAAAAAAAAATGATCAAAATTAAATAGACAACACCAATAACATAAATGTGAAAGGGTAGGAAAAATTAAGAAGAAATTAAGAAAGGAAATGCAAAATGGAGAAAAAGTAAAAAAAAAAAAAAAAGGCAAAATAAAGGAAATAATATGGTAGCTAATTATATACTAATTAAGATAAAGGTAAGGTTTCTAATTTTACGGATGCCTGATAGTAGGAAATCTTGAAAACGCATCTACTCAAAGGGAATGGAGATGTATAGAATGGGGGAATTTTAAGATGTCGGGTATCTTTGGATGCCTGACTATATTAAAATTATCTCAAGATAAATAAATTAATCTAAATACCTATAATGCGGTAATCTAAGATTACCTCGAAATAAATGATCCTTTAAAGTTTTTTTTATTTTTTAATTATTTTTTTAACCTCAGGTGCCATGTCTAAGTGGCATCTTCCATGTTAATAAAATATAAATTTTATTTTTTATAATAAACGTTAACATATTTTTAAATATTATGACATATTTTAAAATATTAAAGTAAAAATTAAGGATGAATGAATACATAGGTTTTTTCCTTTTTCATCTCTGAGAAAAGATACAAATAATACAACAAGAAAACAACTAAACTGTTGCTAAACTTATTATGAATGCCAAAAAGCTCTTGCTATTGTCGAAGGCTGTCCTTTCTACACATAATTAAAAGCTATTATTATTATTTATTATTATTATTATTTTGAGTTCAAAGCTATGATATTAATATTATAGGAAAGGGCCTTTCGAAGAAGAAGAAAGAAAGAGTCAATTTTGTTCTTAACATTTCTCCATTGGCTGGATTTCAATTATTTATTTCGTTAACAATTTAATTTTAAAAAATAATTTGGCACAGCCGATCGCTACATTGATTCTCTCATTATATTTTTTTTAGGTAATATCACTTTTTTTTTTTTGAAGTATATCATCTCGTCATTCTAATCTTTGTAATTGCCGCATTCATCTAAAAAATAACAAATCATATAAAATAAAATAAAATTATTTCGATCTTCTTTACCTAAACTAATTTAATCAACATGGTCAACTCCAAAAATAACAACAATAATTTAAGGTGGTCTAGACTTTGCATCTCATTTGTTAGTTTCTTATTTTTAGTCTTTTATTTACTTAGTCAAGATAGTACAATATTCAATAAATTTAATTTACACGTTATATCAAATTGAATTTGATTTGTTAATTTTTAATTAATAATATTAGATCATTTTAATGTACAAATATACACATCAACTTGGGTCACAAATAATTAAGCCCTAACTACATGTTGCAATTAATTCATTGACTTTGGAAGAGGCGTCAACAAATGATAATAATAATAAATAAATAAATAAAACAAATATGCATTTTTAAATAGGGTAGAAAACTTAAAATTTTACAAAATTGTCATAATTCAAATGAAATTAACATTCAAACTCAAAATTCAATATAAAATACACCAATATTATACTATTTTTGGAATAAAAAGTTGTGATTGACATTGCTGAAAATTTTAGCAGCTTAAAGTTTTACAAAATTTGATTTAATTGATTGGTAAAATTTTGAGTTGGTGATCAATTATAAATCATTCTTTTTAATGGTTACACCCTTAATTCTACTCATATCTTTTATTTTTAAAAAATAGTATAAACACTATTTATTTTTATTTGAGTTGGTGATCAATTATAAATCATTTTTGAATGGTTACACCATTAATTCTACTCATATCTTTTATTTTTTTAAATTAGTATAAACACTATTTATTTTTTATTCATCTTCTATTTTGATCCCTTTGTACTTGATCTTTTAAAATGTTTATCCTAATTTAAAATTTGATTTTTTATCATTGATTTTATTTTGATATTCTGTTAATACAAACAAGATTTCAAGCCACAAGAATTAGAGAAAATATATATTAGACGATTGGAAAAATAATTTGTAGGTACTTAAGATTATGTTATTTTATAAAAAGAATCACATATTAAAATAAACATTTTAAAAGTTATTCAATAAAATAAACTAAAAATTTCATAATATTTAATTTCAGAATTTAAAATGAAACAATTTTAACTTTTACCATTCAAATTAGACACCATTTCTTAACTTGAGCAAGTAAATTGGAAATCGATCAAACATAACAATTGTAAAAATGGAAATCTTATGTAAAATTAATTAGAAGATTAAGATAATTGAAATCTATCCTAAGATATAGGAGTATTTTGTATAATTTTACTCTCTTCTAAAAATAAAGGAAATTAGTCTAGTGAAGATTTACATAAAAAATATCTGATGTATAATTGAACATTGTAGTCAAGTAATGTAAATAATATAGATTTTTTAAGTTTTAATTAATAAAAAAAATAGCCAACATAAACATAATGGACATCAATATATACTATTGAGGGTTACTAAAAGGAAATAATATCCTTAACAATATATATATGTGTGTAGAAATATTTTGTTAAACAAAATTGAAAAAACCATGGAAGCTCGACTAACTTCATATATTAAATCAGTATTTTTTTATAATAAAAAAAATCAAATATTAAAATTATAAGGTGCAAAAAAACATAGAAAAAGGGTTGAGATATTATATATTTATTTAAAATTGAGAAAATGAAGGTTTGAGAGTGATGGATGAAATCATAACGTTTCCTTAAAGTTTACTTAGAAAAAGGAAAAAGAAATGAAAAGAAGGGGAAGCAGAAGATGGCCCCAAATAGAAGCAAACAAAACCAAGTCTTCCTTCTTCTTCTCTTATATGGTTGATTATTCCCACCATTCTCTATCACTTCTCAACCAACTGTCCTTCCTCTTCTCTCTCCACTTCTATTATCTTTTCAGTTGGTTCCATTGTCCCATTCTTTACACCTTCTTCATCTTAATCTTCATCTTAATCTTAATCTTTATCTTCAATTCAATCCAATCCAACATGCCTCTTCTCACCCTTCTCCTTGCTCTCCTAATCCCACTTCATCTTCATCTTCATGTCCACGCCCGCTTCGTCGTCGAGAAGAGCAGCATCTCCGTTCTCTCTCCCACCTCTCTCAAGTCCAAGCATGATGCTGCCATAGCCAACTTTGGGATCCCCGATTATGGTGGTTTCATAGTCGGCTCTGTTTTCTATCCTCAGAGAGGCGCTTTCGGCTGTCACCCCTTCGAAGGCGACAAACCTTTCAAGTCTAAGACCTCTCGCCCTACTGTTCTTCTTCTCGATCGTGGAGGTATTTCCTTCTCCTTCCCCCTTTTCCCTTTTTCGCATTCTATATCTGTATTTAGCAATTTTTTTCCACTCAAAACCAAAAAGCACTCACCCACTCTCTTCTTTTTCCTTTTTACACAAACTCCGAATTTCAACTTTTCTCCATTCCTTTTCTTTTCCCAACACAAATATCATAAAAAATTCTCTGATTACCTCAAAAGGTCTGCCTATATTAAAATTATCTCAATACAAATAAATTAATCTAAATGTCTATAAGGAGATAATCTCGAAACAAATGTTTTTTGTTTTTTGTTTTTTAATTAATTTTTTCTCAGGTGGCCATGTCTAAATGGCATCTTCCATGTTAATAAAATACAAATTTTATTTTGTTTTGTTTTTTATAATAAACGTTAACAAATTTTTAAATATTATGACATATTTTAAAATATTAAAGTAAAAATTAAGGATGAATGAATACATAGGTTTTTCCTCGAGATAAGATACAAATAATACAACAAGAAAACAGCTAAGCTGTTGCCAAACTTATTATGAACACCAAAAACCTCTTGCTATTGTCGAAGGCTGTCCTTTCTACACGTAATTAAAAGCTATTATTATTATTATTATTATTTTGAGTTCAAAGCTATGATATTAATATGATGGGAAAGGGCCCTTCGAAGAAGAAGAAAAAAAGAAAGAGTCAACTTTCTTTTAACATTTCTCCATTGGCTCGATTTCAATTATTTATTTCGTAACAATTTAATTTAAAAAAATAATTTGACAGATAGCTACATTAATTCTCTCATTATATTTTTTTTAGGTAATGTCACTTTTTTTTTAAGTATATCATCTTGTCATTTTAATCGCCGCTTTCATCTAAAAAATAACAAATCATATAAAATAAAATAAAATTATTTAAATCGATCTTCTTTACATAAACTAATTTAATCAACATGGTCAACTCAAAAAATAACAACAATAACTTAATGTGGTCTAGACTTTGCATCTCATTTGTTAATTTCTTATTTTTAGTCTTCCATTTACTTAGTCAAGATAGTGCAATATTCAATAAATTTAATTTACACGTTATATCAAGTTGAATTTGATTCGTTAATTTTTAATTAATAATATTAGATCATTTTAATGTACAAATATACACATCAACTTGGGTCACAAATAATTAAGCCTAACTATGGGTTGCAATAATTCAACTCTAACCATTGCTTTTTAATCTTTAATTCATTGACTTTGGAAGAGGTGTCAACAAATAATAATAATAATAAATAAATAAAACAAATATGCATTTTTAAATAGGGTAAAAAACTTAAAATTTTACAAAATTGTCATAATTCAAATGAAATTAACATTCAAACTCAAAATTCAATATAAAATACACCAATATTATTCTATTTTTGGAATAAAAAGTTGTGATTGACGTTGCATGAAAATTTAGCAGCTTAAAGTTTTACAAAATTTGGTTTAATTGATTGGTAAAATTTTGAGTTGGTGATCAATTGTAAATCATTCTTTTTAATGGTTACACCCTTAATTCTACTCCTATCTTTTATTTTTAAAAAATAGTTTAAACACTACTTATTTTTTATTTGAGTTGGTGATCAATTATAAATCATTCTTAAAAGGGTTACACCCTTAATTCCACTCATATCTTTTATTTTTTAAAAATAGTATAAACACTATTTATTTTTTATTTATCTTCTATTTTGGTCCCTTTATATTTGTTCAATTTTATATTTGATCTTTTAAAATGTTTATCTTGGTTTAAAATTTAATTTTTTTTATCATTAATTTTATTTTGATATTCTGTTAATACCACCACAAAAATTAGAGAAAAATATTAGGCGATTAGAAAAATAATTTGTAGATACTTAAGATTATGTTATTTTATAAAAAGAATCACATATTAAAATAAACATTTTAAAAGTTATTCAATGAAACAAACTAGAAATTTCATAATATTTAATTTCAAAATTTAAAATGAAATAACTTTAATTTTTACCGTTCAAACTAGACACCACTTCTTAATTTGAGCAAGTAAATTGGAAATTGATCAAACATAACAATTGATTGTAAAAATGGAAATTTTATGTAAAATTAATTAGAAGATTAAGATAATTGAAATCTATCCTAAGATATAGGAGTATTTTATATAATTTTACTCTCTTCTAAAAATAAAGGAAATTAATCTATCGAAGATTTACATAAAAAGGAGTTGATGTATAATTGAATATTGTAGTCAAGTAATGTAAATAATATATATTTTTTAAGTTTTAATTAATAAAAAATAGCCAACATGAATACAATGGACATCAATATATACAATTGACGGTTCTACTAAAAGGAAATAATATCCTTAACAAATATATATATATATAGAGAGAGAGAGAAATATTTTGTTAAACAAAATTGAAAAAACCATGGAAGCTCGACTAACTTCATATATTAAATTAGTACTTTTTTATAAAAAAAAAAAATTCAAATATTAAAATTATACGGTGCAAAATAACATAAAAAAAGGGTTGAGATATTATATATTTATTTAAAATTGAGAAAATGAAGGTTTGAGAGTGATGGATGAAATCATAACGTTTCCTTAAAGTTTACTTAGAAAAAAGAAAAAGAAACAAAAAGAAGGATAAGCATAAGATGGCCCCAAATAGAAGCAAACAAAACCAAGTCTTCCTTCTTCTTCTCTTGTATGGTTAATTATTCCCACCATTCTCTCTCACTTCTCAACCAACTGCCCCCTTCTTCTTCCCTCTCCATTTCTATTATCTTTTCAGTTGGTTCCATTGTCTCATTCTTTATACCTTCTTCATCTTCAATCCAATCCAATCCAACATGCCTCTTCTCACCTTTCTCCTTGTTCTTCTAATCCCACTTCATCTTCATGTCCACGCCCGCTTCGTCGTCGAGAAGAGCAGCATCTCCGTCCTCTCTCCCACCTCTCTCAAGTCCAAGCACGACGCTGCCATAGCCAACTTTGGGATCCCTGATTATGGTGGTTTCATAGTCGGCTCTGTTTTCTATCCTCAAAGAAGCGCTTTCGGTTGTCTCCCTTTCGAAGGCGACAAGTCTTTCAAGTCCAAGACCTCTCGCCCTACTGTTCTTCTTCTTGATCGTGGAGGTATTTCCTTCTCCTTCCCCCTTTTCCCTTTTTCGCATTCTATATATGTATTTAGCAATTTTTTTTCCACTCAAAACCAAAATGCACTCACCCACTCCCACCATCCAATCGCCTTTTCCCTTTTTACACAAACTCCGGATTTCAACTTTTCTCCATTCCTTTTCTTTTCCCAACACAAATATCATAAAAAATTCTCTGATCGATCCAAATACACGGTCATTTAACATCAATAAAACAGGGGATCCATGAGTTTCTTTTTCTTTCTTCTTTTTACTCGATTTAATCCAATGCATCTGCCTCGCAAGCACATGGGTTTCCAACGAAATCTAGTAATTTTGCTTGACTTCATAATTCCAATGCCCAAATGCTCCTTATCATAACTTTTCCTTTCCTCTTAAATCTTACAAAATTCCTAGATCATTTCTAGGGCCTAGAATCTTTTACTTTTTAGCCTTCACATTATTGTTTTACTCTGTTTTCTTTTACTTTTTCTCAATGTTTATTGCTCTGTTTATTTGACTTTTTTTTCCTTCTCCATTTATAAAATTTTGTGTGTATGATTGACGTTTTGATTGGAGAGTTCAATCCCAAAAGAATAGTGTGTTCTGATGATTTAAACTTTATCTTGTTTCTTTTTTATCGTTGAATTATCAGATTGCTACTTTGCGTTGAAAGTATGGAATGCTCAACAGGCGGGAGCGGCTGTAGTTTTAGTAGTGGACAGCATCGACGAGTCTCTAATAACCATGGATTCACCTGAAGACGGCACCGAAGCAGATGGTTACATTGAAAAGATACAAATTCCGTCTGCTTTCATAGAGAAATCACTGGGCACAAGCCTAAAAGAAGCAGCGAAGAATGGTGATGATGTTGTGATCAGATTAGACTGGAGAGAGTCGGTTCCCTATCCAGACAATCGAGTGGAGTATGAGTTTTGGACCAACAGCAATGACGAATGTGGGAGTCGTTGTAATGAGCAAATGGATTTTGTCAAAAGTTTTAAGGGTCATGCTCAGATTCTGGAGAAAGGAGGTTACACTCAGTTCACGCCACACTACATCACTTGGTATTGCCCTGAGGCCTTTAGATTTAGCAGCCAATGCAAGTCTCAGTGCATTAACCACGGTAGATATTGTGCACCAGACCCAGAGCAAGATTTTGGAGTTGGCTATGAAGGCAAAGACATTGTGTATGAAAATCTCAGACAACTTTGTGTGCATCGAGTTTCCAATGAGACCAACCGCTCCTGGGTTTGGTGGGATTTTGTTACAGATTTTCACGTTAGATGCTCCATGAAGGACAAGAGATACACCAAGCAATGTGCCGAGGATGTCATGAAGTCTCTCGGTAAGTTATCTTAATTCAACTCAATCCTGCTCTCAAGTTTGTCATGATTATCAATGCAATTATTAAGAATAAATACATTTAAACAACTTCTTGATCCTCTCTATTCTTACTGATGCAGATCTTCCAGTTGATAAGATTAATGAATGCATGGGTGATCCTGAAGCTGATGTGGAGAATAAGGTGCTCAAAATTGAGCAAGAAATGCAGGTGATCATTATGCTTTTACCTTAATTTTCTGTAAACAACCATCGTATTTCATATACCGAATCATTCTGGAGTTTCAAACATTGATATTATGTACTGCTTCAGTTTAAATAATTGCTAATAATAGACTCACAATCCCGATTTTAGATTGGCCATGGGGATCGGGGTGATGTTACAATCTTACCCACATTAGTGATTAATGAAGTTCAGTATCGAGGTTCGCTATCTAGTGGTTGGCCAGTTATTTTAATTTGTATGTGATTTATGTGAGATTTTGAAGTTTTTTTTTTCCTTCATCGGAACCATTTGGAATTGAAGGAAAATTGGACAGAACTGCTGTGCTGAAGGCCATCTGTTCGGGATTTAAGGAAACTGAGGAGCCTCCTATTTGCTTAACTTCAGGTTGTAATATTTGCTCAATTCCTTGTCCAAGATTGTGATTGCCACCTTCAACTTGAGATGTTAATTTTTTTCCTTAAAATTGTTCTGATGTCACTCCTAATCAGATATTCAAACTGATGAATGCCTTGAAAGGAATGGTGGCTGTTGGCAGCTCCTACAACAAAACATAACTGCATGCAAGGTACAAAATGAACATTTCTATACATTTTAGGTTATCTTCCTAACTTTTTTCTTAGTTTCTATTTTTGAAAATTTGAATGTCTTTTAACCATTTCTTACAATCTTTAACTGAAAATAATTTCAAAGACTCTATGAAAGACACCCAATTTTCCAAAACCTATAATGAAGACAATCAATCTAAGACGAGGAGTTTCTCAATTTCTCACATTTTCTTCCCTCACAAAAGAACGTTTATATATGGTTTGAAGTTTTGTTCTGAGGTTTGCGGTTGCATCTTAAATTAATGATTAGTTAATATTTTGATCAGGATACATTTAGGGGACGAGTTTGTGAGTGTCCTATCGTTAATGGTGTTCAGTATAAAGGAGATGGTTACACTTCTTGTGAAGGTAAAACTATTATGTTTTATTGTTCCACAAACGAAAGTTCTCTTGACAATTCATTGGCACCCATATAATTTTGTGTTAGACCTTGTGTTACTTTTTTTTTTTTTTTTTTTTTTTTTTTTTTTTTTTTTTTTTTAAAGGACTTTCGAGTTTCTTTAAATTAAGTTGATTTAATTATTTCATTTGTTGTTTATTTTAACAGCATATGGACCTGCAAGATGTACGATTAACAATGGCGGTTGCTGGTCAGAAACTAAAAATGGATTAACTGCCACAGCTTGCTCAGTTTAGTGCTGTTTCCATCATAATTTGTCAGATTTAGAAGCATAGTATTTTTTTTCACTTACCAGTTACCACCATTAACTAACTTTACCATTGCATTTCATGTTTTTACGCAAAAAGTAGAATTCGGATATAAGTGGTTGCAAGTGTCCATCTGGATTTAGAGGTGATGGCCAAAATTGCGAAGGTTGGTTCTAAAACCACTGCTGTAAAGTTGCTTAATGAATTTTTTGAGAGTGGTTTAGAGAGTGAGTGTTGTGAAGGTTTTTTTTTATTAATGACCATGATCATGTAATGCAAAAGGCAGATGTTGATGAATGCAAGGAGCGTCTTACTTGTCAGTGTGATGGTTGTAGCTGCAAGAACTTTTGGGGTGGATATCAATGTAAATGTAGTGGTAACCAAGTATACATGAAGGACCAAGATACTTGTATCGGTAAGTATGCCATCCTTTCCTACTATGGAATCAGGAAATAGGAATGAATGATCCTTGAACGTGATCTTTGTTGTTGACAATTCAGAAAAAAGTGGATCAAAAGTTGGAATGTTCCTCGTCTTTCTGGTGCTGGCAGTGGTCGTTGGAGGGGGATTAGCCGGTTACATGTTCTACAAATATAGGCTGCGGGTATAACACTGACTCACCACTTTGTCAATCTTGAGTATATATTTTATTTAGCATTTAGAATGCAGTGTCCTGAGTTAACTAAGCCTTGAAATAATATCTATTTGACAGTCTTACATGGACTCGGAGATTATGTCTATCATGTCGCAGTACATGCCACTAGACAGCCAGAACAAGGTTGAAGCCCACATTGAAACTGAAACGCTAAGACAAGGCGCAGTGTAACGTGGTAAGACAGTAGTAATACTTTAAAAATAAATTGTATTTTTGTTTGGTGAAGGAAATTCATAATTGGTTGTGTGTGTTGTGGTTGTGGTTGCAGAAATGAGAAAAAAAAGAGGTGGAGTAAAAGTATTCAACAAAGACAAGACAATGGAAACGCAGAGAAGGCAAGATGGAGCATAGCATACCGGATACTTGATACATAGATAGAATGTGAATTCGGCTCTTGTAATATCATAATGGTGGTACTGCTATTGGTACCTTGGCTTGTCGACTTAATTTACAAGTTGGAACATTTTTCTTCAGATCATCATTCATCACAATCTACACTTTCTTTCTTGTACAAATTGATACAATTGGCTGAGGATGTGAATGTAGATTAATAAAAACTCCAAATTGAACGAATTTATGTTAGTCTAAAACCTAAAAGGAAGAATAAAACACAGGAGGATTTATGAATTTGTATGGAACATGATGAAGCATGCATGATCTGGGTTTCACTTTGTAGGCGAATGAATATTTTTATGACTTTAGTTCGCACTTGTTTTTGAAGAAGAAGAGTTCAGTTAGAATCATTGGTATTCTATTAAAACAATGATAAATTATTACCCACATGAAGCAAATTTAGTAGTAGCTTTCGGGATTTTCTTCTTCTCTTGGAGATGAGTGGCACTGGTAGCCTCTGAACGTGGAGATTCCATTTTTCTAGTGAATTCATTTTTATTTTTGATATAGGAAAAAACTCAAATTACATATTTATCTTAGGTTAAAATACCGTTTTAGTTTTTTTCTATTTCACTTTTTAAGTCTTATAGTAAACTTTGGAAATATATATATATAACGTCTTCTCTTGCATGAAAATTATTATTATTGTAAAACCAATTTTGATAAAAGTTAACTTTCAAAAAGTAATTTTAAGATTTATTGAAAGTATCCGACTAAGTTTGGAACCGAATCATGATATTAAAAGAAAGTAAAAAATAAAGAAATTAATTTTTCAAATTTTTTAAAATGTTACAAGAAGAATCTTAAAAGTCCAACATCTAAAATAAAATAAATATAAATGCTTAAGACCAACATGTATCAATGGCATAATTACTATGTTTTTAGGGTAATTTTTCAAATTAAAAGTCTACAATTTTTATCTAAATAAAAAAAAGAATATATATATATATATACACACAGCATGTTAAAGACTTCCATAAATTGTGTTAACTAACAATCATAAGTTGTAGAAACTGCAAAAAGACGAAGAGAAAAAGAAAAGGAAGAAAGATGAAAAGATAATAAAAATTTAAAAAAAAAAGACGTGCAAAATAGAGAAGAATGAATAGGGAAGAATGAAGGAAGCAAGGGGAAGAGGTGGTCCTTCGCCGCTTCGATTTGTGATTCTAGGTTTGATTTCTTTCCCTCCTTCATCTCTTCGTCCAAATCCGAATCCCCATCTCTCAGTTCCCTTCTTCTACTTCCTACAACTCTCCTTCTCTTCTCCACGGACCCATGGACACCGGAGCAGGTATTTCTCTCGATCCATTTGCATTCTTTGCATGTTTGCATCGCCTTTCTTTTTCCTTCTTCCGTGATTTGTATGCCCTCCTGGTTGATTCCCATGTGTAGAACGATTTCCAATTTAGTATCTTTTTATTCTGATTGTCTTTGTTTCTCTCATAGTCATCATCGAACTCACTCTTGTAAGTGCTGTAGTCAATGACATTTTTCTCTGAAGGTATGTCTCGTTTCCCCTCCCGCCATTAGGTGTCTTATCAATGGGAGGAGTGACGGTGATACCGAAATTCGTATCTTCTCCATTTATGGGAGGAGACCCTGACCCTGCACTAAATATATGGGACGTTGTATGAGAAATATTACCTCATCTCTGAGTGCCTTCAGAGGTGAAATTCGTGGTGGATTTCAAGTGGATTTGAATTTTCCTTCCTCAACAATGGATTCCAATGCGATCGTGGCCAATTCTTTGGTAGAGCCATGCCTTGGCATGGAATTTGAATCTCACGAAGATGCATATTCATTCTATAGAGACTACGCCAAGACTATGGGGTTTGGAACTTCCAAATTAAGCAGCCGTCGTTCTAGGGCATCCAAGGAATTTATTGATGCAAAGTTTTCATGCATGAGATATGGCAATAAGCAGCAGTCTGATGATGCTATCAACCCTCGACCTTCGCCAAAAATTGGTTGTAAAGCGAGCATGCACGTGAAGAGGAAACAGAATGGGAAGTGGTATGTTTATAGTTTTGTAAAAGATCATAATCACGAGCTTTTACCATCTCAAGTTCATCTTTTTAGAAGCCACCGAAATACTGATCCACTCAAGAACGATGTCAGAATACGGCGACGGAAGAATTTAGCTGCCATGTCAAAACTGTTCAGTGCTTATCAGAATGTTGATTGTTTAGAAAGCTTTGTGAGAAACCAACACGATAAGGGTCGCACTTTGGCTCTAGAATCAGGGGATGCACAACTTCTGCTTGAACTTTTTATGCATATGCAAGAAGAGAATCCAAAATTCTTTTATGCAGTTGATATGAATGAAGAGCACCAGTTGCGCAATGTGTTTTGGGTTGACGGCAAAGGTATGGAAGACTATGCACACTTTGGAGATGTGGTTTCATTTGACACCACGTATTTCACAAACAAGTATAAGCTTCCATTAGTCCTTTTTATAGGGGTGAACCATCATATTCAACATACTTTACTTGGTTGTGCACTGATTGCCGATGAGACAGTTTATACATTTCTGTGGTTAATGCAAACATGGTATATAGCAATGGGAGAACGAGCTCCAAAGGTGATACTCACGGACCAAAATACCTCTATTAAAGCAGTCATTGGGGCAGTTCTTCCTGGAACACGTCACTACTTTTGTCTGTGGTATATTTTGGAAAAGATTCCAAAAGAGCTCGAGTTTTTAAGCATGTGGCATGAGAATTTTATGGAGAAGTTCAAGAAGTGTGTTTTTAAGTCGTGGACTAAGGAAGAGTTTGAGAACAGGTGGCAGAAGTTGCTCGATAAATTTAATCTTAGAGAAGTTGAGTGGATGCAACATTTGTATGATGATCGTGGTTATTGGGTGCCTGCTTTTGCAAGAGATCTTTCTTTTGCTGGCTTATGCACATCTTCGCGCATGGAGAGTTTGAACTCTTCTTTCGACAAATATGTTCAGATTGAAACATCCTTGACGGAGTTTATAGAGCGATATAGAGACATTCTTGAGGAGCGATATGAGGAAGAAGCAAAGGCGAACTTTGATGCTTGGCACGAAACACCTGAGTTGAAGTCTCCATCCCCATTTGAGAAACAAATGTCACTAGTATATACTTACGAAATCTTTAAAAAATTTCAAATGGAGGTTTTGGGAGCTGCTGCATGCCATCTTAAGAAAGAAAGTGAAGATGAAACTATTACGATGTACAGTGTCAAAGACTTTGAAGATGGTCAGAATTATGTTGTTGAATGCAATCACTCAAATTCAGATATATATTGCTCCTGCCGTTCATTTGAATATAAAGGTTTTCTCTGTAGACATGCCATTATTGTCCTCCAAATGTCTGGCGTTTTCAGTATACCATCCAAATATATATTACAGCGTTGGACCAACACTGCTATGAGCAGGAATCCAATCAATGAAAAGTTGGATGAGGTGCAATGTAAGGTCCGTCGTTTTAATGATCTTTGTCGAAGAGCTATAATATTGGGAGAAGAAGGGTCTTTGTCTCAGGAGAGTTATGACATTGCACTTTCTGCGATTAATGAAGCTTTGAAACAATGTGCAACTGTGAGGAGTAGTTCTGCAGAAAGCGATGTGAGGTCTGACACCTCAGCAATTCTTGTTTTTGGTATTGAGGACAACCAATGCAGCAACAGCAACCTAGCTGTTGATAATGCGCCTGATCTTAAGGTGATTAATGCTAATAAAATTCCTAACTTGGCAGGGTCGAGCAATGAACCTGCAGTCAATGAAAACAGCAAAAATGGGAAGGTGATCATTGTATTTTTTATATGTTGATACAAATTGTCTTAGTTTTGATCCCTTTCTTACTTTATACTGGGGATTTATTTCAATTGGCTTTTCATATACATGCCAGGTATCTCAACCATTTGCTTCAAATGCTGGATCCCAGGATGATTTCAATCAAATGGTAAGCTGCAATGCTTTTAGAAGTTATTTTCGAACGCAGGTTTTGATTGTCATCAAGATTTTCTAAAAATAAAAATCATCTTAAATATTAGGTTTAAATCCTATTTTGGTCATTGAACTTTGAATCTTGTTCTATTTTGGTTCTTAAACTTTAAAAAACAGCCGTTATAGTCCTTGAACTTTTAAAAAGTATTTATTTTGGTCCCTACCATTAAGATTTTGTTAATTCTTTGATGAAATTGCATCTAGCATGGGTTGAGCAAAATGAAGGTGAAGTAAAATGCCAACAACCAACGTGCCAAAATACTGAACAACCAAAATCTTGAATACAAAATGACTTTTGAGTTCTCCTATAGAAAATTGCTTTACCACTTTATTCAAATTTGAAACCTAGATTTTTTTAGTGTGATTAACTTATTTGGCATCTTAGTCATCTAAAAATACAAGTCATCTCATTATTTTACTTGAGAGTTAATAGAATTTTATTAGCAAGGATGAAAGTAAGCACTTTTTAAAGGTTTAGAGACTAGAATAGACATTTTTAAAAGTTTAGAGAACAAAATAGAACAAGCTTCAAAGTTTAGGGACCAAAATAGGATTTAAACCTAAATATTATGTCTTGGTAGGCTTGGATTATAATATTATTGAACTGAAAGATTTTGATGCTCAGGCACGAAGTATGTTTAGAAAGAACACAGTCTGTAAGAGCAATCATGGATATTATTATGCTCGTTTACATGGATTGGAAATTTGGTTTTCTTGATGGAAGTTTTATATATTTATTTATTTATTTTTGTCAAGGGAGAAGATTAGCATGACTATGTTCAAGAATGATGTTAGGAACCAAGGTAGTCTGGGCTGTCTTTGTCCCACATTGGTTAGAATGGGATGACCAATGTGAAATCCGGATCTCAATTTCCCTACTTGAGCAGGTAATTAAGAAAATTAACTAAGTATAAGTTAAATCCTATGTTGAATAGAAGGAAAATTCTAAGTATTGAATGAATTTGTTGAGTAGCTTTGAGTTGAGCCATAACTAGTAAAAATTTGGCTAAATATGAAGTAAAAAAGAAACCATGCGTTTGGTGTTAGGAAGCATTAACGCATAAGGCTCTAATGAGGCTAAGTTGGTAGAGGTTATAAGAGATTAAGTATTAAAGCCAAGGACAACCATGCGTTGAGCTTGTGAGGTATGGACGCATGTTGGCCGAAGAGTTGGCATGAGGCACTGCCCAGGCGATGGCATGACAAAGGTTGCTCATGCGTTGGGATGATAAGAGACTGCGTGAGCGAGAGCGAGAGGGCTAGATAATGAGCGCAAGACGCTGGGCATTGAGATTGGGCATGCGTGCTGACTAGTATGCGCGAGCATGGGTGCTGGGTGTCACAATCGCTCTTTCAGAAAGCATTCTCTTAGCGATTGTGCGACACTTGTTCTCGCTCACGAAAAGTCAGCCAACTCGAATACGGACTGCCGGTGGCACACCGAGTGCCTCTCGCAACCTCCACCCCCGTTTTAGGGAAAACGGTTTTAGAAAACGGGTTTGGAGAAAAGGTTTTCGTAAAGTTTTGTGAGTGTGAATAAAGAAAGAAAGATTGTAGTAGACTAGAAAGCAATAAGCAACAACAACAACTTTAATAGAGTACTACTCCGGGTATGAGGAAGTGATGGTTAGTCTTATCCCCATATAGTGCATTCTGAACAAAAAGCCAACTGGCGCCCTTGCATATGCAAAAGGGCGAGTGGTCACTTACAATGAAAATGTAAAGAAAGCAAGCTAACTAAGCTAATACAATACAAGATATGAAAGTATGCTAGAAGGGGTCGGATCGGGCATGTGGCCATGGGCAACAGGTTCTGGACAAGCATGACCGTGACATTCTCCCCCACTTAATTGGTTGACGTCCCCGTCAATCGACCTTGTTCAAAATCTGCGATGGCTTGAGCTGCATTCTTCAAATCTTCGGCCCGCTCCCAACTGATCTCTTCGTCTGGGAATCCTTCCATTTCACTAAGAACTCTGTCAGTTCTCATCTGGTCTTTCCAATACGGCGCGTACGTTTATCCAGGATTTGTGCAACTTCTTTCTCAGCAGAACTCTTCATCGTGACTGGTGGGCGCCTTAGCATGTTTCTTTGTTCATCCTCGGGATCGGGGATGATTAGGGCTTCAAGATACTCACAATGGATGACAGATGAATCTTCATCCATGAGGGTAACTGAACCTTATATGAGGTTCTCCCGACCTTCTCAATTATCTCCACTGGACCTTCATATTTCCTTACTAGCCGTTGGTCTCTCTGGCCTCAAAAACGAAACTGTTCCGGTCGTAGCTTGATCAGGATCTTGTCCCCGGCTTGAAACTCGAGGGCCTCCGCTTCTTATCAGCCACTTTTTCATCTTCTTGATGCTCTTTCTAGGTAGGCGCGAGCTATCTCAGAGGTTTTGCTCCACTCTTTAGTGAAGTTATGTTCTGAGGACTTTTCCCTGCATAAGGGTGGTCCACCAAGTGTGGCATGAGTGGCTGTCTGCCGCACACCACTTCGAAGGGCGTTTTTTTCCGGTCGCGGAACTCTGTTGGCTATTGAAGCTGAACTGAGCCACATCTAACAACTGGACCAGTTCTTCGCTTATGCTGTCAGATAAAGTGACGCAGATATTCCTCGAGCATACTGTTGAAGCGTTCCGTCTGGTCGTCGGTTTGGGGATGATAGCTAGAGGAGATATTCAGTGTTGACCCCAATATTTTGAACAATTCTGTCCAGAATGTCCTAGTGAATCTTCCGTCCCGATCGTTAACAATGCTCGCAGGGACGCGCCCATAATTTTCACGATGTGTTTGAAGAACAGTTGGGCAGTCATCACGGCTGTGCACATTTTCGGTGTCGGGATGAAAGTGGCATATTTTGAGAACCGGTCGATGATAACAAGGATCGATTCGAAACTCTCCATCTTGGACAAATGGGTGATGAAGTCGAGAGACACGCTCTTCCCATGGTCTAGAGGGCACAGGTAGGGGTTCCAGTAGACTCGCTAATTTCGCCCTTTCGACTTTGTCTTGTTGGCAGACAAGGCAAGTCTTGGTAAATTGCATGACATCATCTCGAAGGCTTGGCCAATAGTAGCCTTGTTTCAGAAGGGCATAAGATCCTCTACCAACCATTATGTCCTGCCCACGGTGTGTCGTGACACTCCTTCATCAGCGACCTTCGTAACTTCCCGGATCTGGGGATGTAGAGGGATTGCCCTTGGTGTATAGTAGATCGTCTTCCACCCAAAACTGGCGTGTCTTCCCCTCTTTGGCCAAATGTTGATGGCCTGCACCGCTGTGTCGTTTGTCAAGTGAGTTTTGACAGTTTCTCGTACTGTTGCACTCAACGTACTTGCTTGTTAGGCGGCGAACATGCACAGGGCCGCATGTTCGCTCTTTCGGCTAAGAGCATCGCCGCTTGGTTACTTTTCCCCGGTCTATGTTTGAATTGGAAGTCGAACTCCGCTAGACACTCCTGCCACCGTGCCTGTTTCGACGACAACTTCGGTTGGTTGAAGAAGTGACAAATGGAGTTGTTGTCGGTCTTGACCACGAACTTGGACCCCAAGAGATACTGTCTCCAGGTCCTCAAGCAGTGAACTACTGCTAACATCTCTTTCTCGGAGGCGGGATACTCCGTTCGGCATCATTTAGTTTTCTACTCTCATACGCGATGGGGTGTCTGTTTTTGGAGGAGGACACCGCCCAACGAGAAGTCAGAAGCATAGTCTCTACTTCAAATGGCATGGTCACGTCGGCAATTCCGAGGATCGGCCCCTCAATCATCACTTTCTTCAAGCCCTCAAAAGGCGGCTTGACATTCAGGAGTCCAGCTCCATTGGCTATCTTTTCTTCAACAGTTCGGTTAATGGCCCTGTTCTTCTCGAGAAATCCTTCTACGAACCGCCATATAGTAGTTGGCTTAGTCCGAGGAAGGATCTAGTTCGGTCACGGATGATGGTACCCTCCAGTCTCTGATCGCGGCCACCTTGCCCTCTTCCATACCAATCCTGACCACACTCAATCACGTGGCCGAGGGAAATTTATGCGCTCTTGGGCAAAGGAGCACTTCTCTCTCTTTACATACAACTGATTTTTCCTCAGCTTTTCGAAGACTAGTTGGAGGTGATGTCGATGGTCCTCCAGCGAGGCACTATAGATCACAATGTCATCGAGATACACTACGACGAATTTGTCGAGGTATTCGTGAAACACTTGGTTCATTAAGGTACAGAAAGTTGCTGGAGCATTTGGTGAGGCCAAAGGGCATCACGAGGAATTCGAAGGCTCCATATTCTTGTGACACAGGTCGTCTTAGGTTCGTCTCCTTCAGCAATTCGGACCTGATAAAATCCCGATCGTAGGTCCAACTTCGAGAAATACTTAGCGCCGTGAAGCCGATCAAATAAGTCAGTAATGATAGGAAGGGGATATTTGTTGCGGACTGTGAGCTTATTATAGGCCCGATAGTCGATGCACAACCGGAGGCTTCCATCCTTCTTCTTTTCTGGAACAGTACTGTGGCTCCGTAAGGGGCCTTCACTGGTCTGAATAAATCATGCATCTAACAATTCGTCTAACTGTTTTCGGGAGTTTGGCCAATTTTGGTGGGACCATCCGATATGCATTCTTGGCAGGCGGCTTTGCCCCTGGTAACAAACTCAATCTCATGGTCAATCCCCCTTCGTGGGGGTAAGGACTTGGGCAAGCTTTTAGGCATGACATCCCGATACTCTTCCAAGACAAATAGAACGTCTTGGGGGATCTCCTCTTCAGTGGATTCAACTGATTCTATCGGGATGGCCATGAACGTGGTTCGTCGTGGGCCAGGCCTCTCTTCAATTGGAGGGCTGAGATCATTCTCACCCCATTTGGTTGCTTGGTACTGGCTTGAACTACGGTGGGTGTAGATCGGTAACGACTAGACATTTGGCGAGGGGCATTGGTATGACTTTATGTTCAAGTAGGAACTCCATCCCCAATACCACGTCGAAATCATCCATCTTGACAATCACGAAGTCAACGAGGCCCTTCCAGTCTCCTAACTTCACCGGAGTTCTCTTCGCTATCCCCGTAATCGGTAGGGCTGCAGAATTCACAACTTTCATCTTCCCTGCATCTCTTTCCCAAGTCAAGTTTAGGTGGCGGGCTTCCGTTTCAGCCAATGAAGTTATGGGTGGCCCCGGAGTCAACCATATGTGTTCTTGGCCGATCTTTGGTTGACCCAAGCGTCCACATACATGAGTCCTTTCTCTAGTGCTCTGTGCCCTTTCCCAATTTTCTTCTGGAGCGCAGATAAGAATTTCAATGCCCCCATCTTGGGATTCTCAATTTCTGCAGCTGGCTCGATTACCGTCTCTTCCAGTTCAGCCTTGTCTTCGAAGGTAGAGGCTAATTGTGTCTTTGAAAGC
This sequence comes from Benincasa hispida, assembly GCF_009727055.1. NCBI lineage: Eukaryota > Viridiplantae > Streptophyta > Magnoliopsida > Cucurbitales > Cucurbitaceae > Benincasa > Benincasa hispida. The sequence goes on along the minus strand of NW_024064949.1, from coordinate 39,746 downwards.
ATTAACGCGGTTCGATTTGGACATTCGCCCGCCCTGTGTGGCCCTCTACATATGAAACAAGATAGGGGGCGATTGTAATTGTTATGCTGTTGCGGCGGCCCCCGCCAGTTGTTTCCTGATCTCGGTTGAGATATTTTACGGTCTCCCCCTGTGTTCTTGTCTCCTCCCCAGGTCTGGAGGACTGGAACGGCTGTTTCTGTTTCCCCCATTTGAGGAAGTTGATTGGCTTCCTTCAGATCTTGCGAGTCAGTGCTAAGGTCGTATAGCGTTCAGTTGCCACAATAGGCAGAGGGGAGATCCTGTACTCTCTGTTCATATAGTTTTGATTTCGCCCACAGTTTCAGCCCTTCAACAAAGCAAAAGACCTTGTCTTTTTCAGACATATCTCGTATGTCAACATGAGTCCTGCAAACTGTTTTACGTAGTCCCTGATGTTACCTGTTTGCTTCAGCTCTCGGAGTTTTCGTCGAGCCAAGATTCGACATTTTCAGGGAAGAACTGCGACGAAGTTCTTGTTTCAATCTATTCCCAAGTATCAATAGTGCATCGTCCTTCCTGTATGTCTGTAAATCGTGATCTCCACCACAGTTGCATCTTCAGCCAGATGGCATCGTTTTGCTAGTGTGACTTTCGGACTCTTCGGTCACTGGGTTCGTCGCCTTGAAGTATTGCTCAAGGTCGGAGATAAAATTTTCCAGGGCTTTCGCTTCTCGCACCCACAGAAGGGTTTCGGTTCTGGGATTTTTATTCTGCTTACTGCCATTTGCTCCCCAGATGGGCTTGGTTCTCTACCGCTCGGATGGTAAGATTCACCCTAGCACTCACATCCGCTATCTCGACTCTGACGACGTCAAGGGCCGACCGAAAGTCTTCAGAACAATCGGTTACCATCTGAAGTTATTGCTTTTTGGGAGCCGTCTAGCTCTTCGACGTGCTCCTCTATGTGGGCAACAAACGCCCAATGAGCTATCGCCACGTTCAAAGCTGCCGGACCGTACTGTTTTGGTCTCGAGTGTCTCTACCCTCATCATCAATTCTCTGACGGGTAATTCGTCTAGGCGGCCACTACCGCATCATTCCATCGGCTTTCTCAGCAACTTCTTGTAGCCGAGTCTCTAGGAAACGGACATTATTCGGACCTCTTTAGGTAGGCATTTGGCTCTTTCCATCTCTTATCGCTCTTAATAAATTTACTCTTCACTGTAAAATCCACACATGGGACTTGTTCAGGTTCTTCGTCGCTGACATGATCACTGATCTTCCCTCTGTGAGCCGACTTGGCTCTGATACCAACTGTCACATCGGCTTTTTCGGAAGCTTCTCTTAGCGATTTGTGCGACACTTGTTCTCCGCTCACGAACAAGTCAGTCAATCGAATACGGACTGCCGGTGGCACACCGAGTGCCTCTCGTAACCTCCACCCCCGTTTTAGGGGAAAACGGTTTAGAAAAACGGGTTTGGAGAAAAGTTTTTCGTAAGAAGTTTGTGAGTGTGAATAAAGAAAAGAAAGATTGTAGTAGACTAGAAAGCATAAGCAACAACAACTTTATAGAGTAACTACTCCGGGTATGAGGAAGTGATGGTTAGTCTTATCCCCATATAGTTGATTCTGAACAAAAAGCCAACTGGCGCCCTTTCATATGCAAAAGGGCGAGTGGTCACTTACAATGAAAATGTAAAGAAAGCAAGCTAACTAAGCTAATACAATACAAGATATGAAAGTATGCTAGAAGGGGGTTGGATCGGGCATGCGGCCATGGGCAACAGGCCCTGGACAAGCATGACCGTGACACTGGGTGTTGGAGCATGCACGCGGACGATTGCATAGTTGCTTGCGAGGCTGCATGATAGTGCTAAACGATGGGTGTGGGCGCTAGACAATAGACGCAAGCGCTAGGCGATAAGCGACAGCGAGAGCGCTAGGTGATGATCGACAGCGAGATCAGCTAGACGATAAGCGACAGTGAGAGCGCTAGGTGATGATCGACAGCGAGATCAGCTAGACGATAAGCTAATGCGATGGACGCAAAGCTAGACTATTGAGGCTGGGCGTGCGTTGAGGCAGCTAGACGATGAGTTATTCGATGAGCGCAAGAGTTACGCGATGAGCTAGACGATGCGTCAAGTCACGATGGGCGCATAGTGTAGTGTCTATGTGTTGATTGGGCTTGCGGTACACAAGGCTTGCGAGGTTAGATGCGTTGGTCTTGTGCAAGAGGCTATGGGCGTTGGCAAGTAACAAGGGCATGCTAGCGTTAGTCATAAGGTATGCGTTAGCAAGAGGCTAGGTGATGGTAAGATAAACCATGAGGCGTTGAATTGAGTAGCTTGACCCAAAGGTTGGTATGCGATGGTGATGTGCTATGCGCTAAGGACATCTAAGGGCATGTGGGCGCACATGACAAAGCTAGTAGCATGCGTTGGAAGATTGTGATGGTTATAGTCCTAGTTGAACGCATGTGCCAAGGGTAAGCCATGCGAGGAGAAAAAGGGTATGCGGCCAAGCAAGGACTTGCGATGCCTTGAGGTTAGTGTAGCACAAGTGATGCGTTGATAAGAGAGCTATGGGCTGGTAATGGCTAACCGAGAAGAGGTTAAGCCTAAGTAAGTAGGAGGTGGACAAATAGAGTTTCATGCAAAGGAGGTATGCATGAGGAAGACAACTCAAAAGTAGGAGGTGGATGCACCAAAAAGCATGCAAAATAGGAGTTATGTGTTGGACCATGTGTGGAAAGGACAACTAAAAAAGCTAAGTAGGAAGTGGCATGGAAGTAGGTTGTGGCAAAGCATGGTGAAGACACTCTAAAAGTTTCTAAGTAGGAGGTGTCATGCGTTGGAGGCCTTAAGAGATGAGGATCGGTTCCTAAAGCCTATAAATACCACCACAAAGTTTCTCTCCAGTTCATAACACAAATTCTCTTCCAAAGACATTAGAAAGAGTGTTTGAGAGCAGATTCAAAAGAAGTTTTGCGTTGATCATGGAGGGCATGTGTTGATAGCAAGACCATGAGTTGATCAAGTAGTTCATAACACAAATTCTCTTCAAAATATATATTTATAATATATAAAATAATTTATTTATATATATGTTTATAATGTATAGCTTTGATGGAACATCAATATTAAATATTCAAATTCTAACCCTAAGTCCAAAGAAGCCAAGCCTAAACTTAAAAAACTTAAATAAAATCAAAAATTTAATTAAAAAATCCCTCGCGGAAGTGGAATGGGGCCCCGGGGATGCCCCCCCGCCTCGGCCGGATGTCCTCACGGGATGGGTCAGGGATTGAGAGGTCTAGTTCCTAAGCTTGTAGAGAAGAACCTCTATGGGTGATGGTTCAGAGAGCCGGCAGGCCTAGATTCTGAGCCCATAACGGGGATCTATAATGCAATAGGAATGCAAAGGAGATATGCGTTTATGATTAGTATCAGTTTAACTATCTACCGTGTGTAGGTAGAGTTGAGAACATACTCATTCAACCCTGAGTTTGAATGTTAACCTCGTAGTTGTATATGCTTGTATTATTATGAGCTGAAAGAGACTCTAGAAGTTGTTTACCACTCACTGAGCTTCTTGAAGCTCATTCTTTTCTTCATGTTTTCCCATTACGCAAAAGATGAGATTCCAGGGCGCGTACTGCTAGTTTCAAGGTTGCCACGCCACAGCCACCTTCCGGTTTTGGAGTTGCATGTAAACTTTGTAGTTGAAGGTCTGAGGAGTTTATAAACGTTATCATTGTTTGCTAATAAAGGATTTACTTCAAACATAGCGTTATATATCTTGACTTAAATTTATGAGTGTATAAAAGGTTATGATGGGCAGGTATCACAAAAGGGTGTATCTGCTGTCCTCACGCCTCCTCTCGGGGTTCATAGAGGCGGTGTGGAAGGTGTGACACAATGTGGTATTTAGTCTTGCCTCTCCACCCAATAGCCGGCTTAGGAGTGTGGTTCTCCAAGTGCTTAAGTAACCTAACTAATGGTATAGACCCATGTTGACGTTCCAGAGGAACTGGTAGATTCTGACTGGGTGTGGCCAAGTAAGTACTGTTGGAGTAGCTCATTAAGACATCTGCTATCCGAGGATGGATTGTTGTTAGGAACCAAGGTAGTATGGGTTCCCTTTGTCCCATATTGGTTGGAATGAGATGACCAATGTGATACTTAAGTGGCTTGGTTCTCGAGAAATTTGGGCCGATGACCTAATATTTCGGCCCATAATGCCAAATGACCCAGTCTTTTAAAAAACTGTCAATCGACCTTCTGCTAACGTCATGACGATATGAGATTACAAGAATTGCCCCTGATAATTGTCTCACTCTCGCTACATGGTTCTCGCTCTCGCTGTCTGTCTATCTTCCATCATGATGTGATTGTTTGACACTGTACGATTGTTTTGACAATTTTCACAAATTCATCTGTCTATAACTTAAAATCGTTAACACACAACAAACATGTAATGGTGAATTCTTTTCAGAGTTTTTGAACAGAGTTTTTGGGAACCAAACGGAGTTTTCAGAACAGGCTTTTCAGAACGAAACAAACTTTTCTTGAACGTGGTTTCATTGGTGTTTGTAGGAACGTGGTTTCAAAAAATGTATGTAAATAGCATAACGAAAGGGGTGTGGGAGAGAGCGACAACGAAAGGGGTGTGGCAAAGAGCGACAACGACCTAGGTGGAGAGAGAGAGCGAGAGGAGGGAGCGAGAGAGAGCGACAGTGAGAGGGGGAGGGAGCGACAACGAGAGCGAGAGAGAGCAACAGCGAGAGGCAACAACAAGAGTCACGAGAGCGAGAGCAATTGAGAGCGACAACCAGAGAGATCTATGTGTATTAGACGTATTTTTTTTTAAGCCCATCGCATCACTCCGTCGCACCAGTCCATTGCGATCAAAATGACGCAATCAAAAGGATAGAATGAAGTACGAAGTTGAAGAAGAGTTGATAGTCATATAAAGTAGTAAATATGTAGAAAGTAAAATAGATTTTGAAAGAAAACAAAAGCATATACTTCGTTCCTGATGAATGTATGCCGCTTATCATCACAGGGACTGAGTGTTTCTTCTCTAGTTTGGCTTACCCAAGTCAATGGAGGTTTTCTCATGCTGGAAATCCCCTCCATGATACAACTTTACTCTCTGTCCATTCACTTTAAATACGTTGGTCCCATCTTCCTTGGTCTATTCCACCGCTCCATGCTGGATTACTTCCTTGATTCTGAAAGGCCCGGACCAACGCGACTTCAGTTTTCCAGGAAAGAGACGCAGCCTGGAGTTGAACAACCATACCCTTTGACCTGCCTTGAGGTTTTTCTCACGAAGACGCTTATCATGCCATCGCTTGGTGCGTTCTTTGTAAATTTTGGAATTCTCATACGCTTGAAGTGAATTGACAACATATTCTCATACCTGGCGTCGCACCAAGTGTATTCCAAGCGTATGAGAATTCCAAAATTTACAAAGAACGCACCAAACGATGACATGATAAGCGTCTTTGTGAGAAAAACCTCAAGGCAGGTCAAAGGGTATTGCTGTTCAACTCTAGGCTGCGTCTCTTTTTTGGAAAACTGAAGTCGCGTTGGTCCGGGCCTTTCATAATCAAAGAAGTATTCTCGCATGGAGCGGTGGAATTGACCAACGCATTTAAAGTGAATGGACAGAGAGTAAAGTTGTATCATGGAAGAGATTTCCAGCGTGAGAAAATCTCCATTGACTTGGGTAAGCCAGAATAGAGAAGAAACACTTAGTCCTTGCGATGATAAACGACATACATTCATCAGGGACGAAGTATATCTTTTTGTTTTCTTTCATAATTCATTTTACTTTATGCATATTTACTACTTTATATGACTATCAACTCTTTTTCAACATCGTACTTCATTCTATCCTTTTGATTGCGTCATTTTGATCGCAATGGACTGGTGCGACGAAGTGATGCGATGTGCTTAAAAAAGAAAAAAGCATGCGATCAGTTGAGCAGTTGGAAAAACCCAATTCTTTGCGATTACAATATCAGCCCATCGCAAGTAAGGAAATCGTACGTCTCCTCTAGAGACTAAAAAGACATCAAAAACTGTCACCTCATTTAATGTGGTGTCAGGTGATGATTAGGGTTTGCACAAATCCTCATCCCTTCTCCTTTCTCGTCTATTTAACCCCTCCTCTTCCATTATTCAAATGTTTCACCTTCATTGTTCTCAAAACTTTCGAGCCTTCTAACCTCCAACGAATTATCATATCCCTTTCTGACCATCATTCCCTTCAGATTCCGACAATCTCCTTTCCAAATGGCAAGCAACAAGGGTACCCCTACCTCAACCTATTCATCCAACCCAGGTTCCACATTCGAAGTTGTCTCATCGACGGCTTCGTTGCAGCCCATTGCCTTCCCAACCGCCCTACCACCCACATACGCGCCACCAGCTACGGTGGCTTTCGCCCATTCATTCGCTCCTACCATAATCGTCTCAACCCCTACCCTTTCGCAATCCTCCTCATCACACGACCAAAACCCTCAAGACCTCTCCACTGCTAGCAAGGTTAGACGAAGAGATGAACGTGAGGTTTATGGCGATATCCTTCAAACACTCAAACCACTCGAGCAACTTGATGAGGAAGTCATCAACCAACCGCACTCAAGCGATCGCAAACCTAAGAAAAGCAACCATTATGGTGTTGCAGCCTCATCTGCTGAGGCATTGGCCAAGGAGTTTCAGAAAAAAGCAAAGAAAGTATGTGAAGGTCTGGGAAATCTTCGGAAGGATGCGTTGCCACTCATCGTCGCAATTGAATTTCATCATGAGCTACGCGATAAGGAGTTAGAATGTCCGCCACCCCAACCTGAACAATCCTTGGACAGTATAGAGCGGGCCGCGATTACACATCTAGATGTGTATAAGAGACAGGTGGATAGATTGCTCCCTTAAAGGTTGAATTTCATCATGAGCTACGCGATAAGGAGTTAGAATGTCCGCCACCCCAACCTGAACAATCCTTGGACAGTATAGAGCGGGCCGCGATAGAATTTGAGCGAGAAATGCAAGAAGAAAGTGACAGGGAAAGGCGAGCTAGCCAAAAGAAAGGAAAGCGCACTAAGCGTCAGCCTTAAAGAACGTAAGCAAAAGAGACTAAGAAAAAAGGCGCTGGAAATAGTAAATGAATCTGTTCATACACAGTTCCGGTTACCTATAAAATTTATCTTTTACGAACTGAATAAGGATATTAGGGTCTGCATCCAGAACAAGATATACGTTAGGAGAGCGGAGTTCACAGTATATAATTGGTAAAGTACAAGGATTGTAAACTTATGTCACACTCAACCCATGAACTTAGTTCGGTCAACTCCTGGAAAAAGGACTTGGACAATGGTCAAAATGCATTTTCTCGAACCTCGTTGTCTGTATTCTTATCGACAAACCAGTTCATCATTTCTGTGAATATAGCACTTGGAACCTCATGCTCTAGGGAGTACTGGATCGTCGCTTTAAATCCTGCCATAGGTACCCTAGGGAGAGGGTACTTAGTATCCGGACAGTTCAAAGGAAGTTGAACTTCAATTTCTTTTTGTTTTGTTATTTTCTTCGTTGGTTTGTCGGAGATGTGTATTTATCAACAACCTTTCTCTTACATGTTGTTTTTCGACTTTCGACCATAACCTACAGAAATATAACAAAATGGTGAACATGTCAAATAATAAATATGAAGAAAGAGATTTTCGAATCACATAATGATCACACTTGTGAATCGTGATGTATGGTGTCAAAGTGTTTCTCAGAAGGTGGAACCTCATACTCTTCAGGCTGTACAGATGAATCGAGATGTACAGTGTCAGGCTGTACAGATGAGGTAGGTGACTTAGGTGCAGGTGGGGTAGGTGACCTAGGTAGAGGCGAGATGGGTGACATAGTGTCATTGTGACCTATTTGTGGAGTGGGGGACCTCGGCGCCTCAAACACCGTGGAACCCTTCATAGACTGTAATAGAGACAAAATGGTTGACAATTGTGCTTTGATGTCTATCGTGTCCGTCTTCAGCTTCGATACACGAGCATCTGTCTCTTATACACATCTAGATGTGTATAAGAGACAGCCTTCATAGACTGTAATAGAGACAAAATGGTTGACAATTGTGCTTTGATGTCTATCGTGTCCGTCTTCAGCTTCGATATGACCATCTAAGCTCGATATTGAGCTATCAATACTCCGCAAGTACGAATATACCAAGAGGATCAACATTGGTTCCTGCTCTGCGGCCCGAAACCTCAGACTCAAAACGATCCTCCTCGGGGACAGAACGCTCCTCTTTAGGCTCAGGACGTACTAGCAAAAGAGTTGAAGACAGAATATTACAAAACCCTAATATATTACAAAGAGGTTGCAATGATGGGTAAGAACAAGCAAAAGAGTGTTGTCGATCGTACTCTTTTTGAAGATGTTGAAGACATAGACTATTACAATAGTCTTGATTGGGGTACAATTATTTGGCTGAGGACACTCGACGCCCTCTAAGACTACACTAAATGATAAGGTTGGTTTATATAAGGAGAAAGTGAGAGGAAATAAAAATTATGTTGTGAAGTACTCGCTCCGTAGATTTCCCCAAGCATTCCAGGTAGATGTTACTTAACTTAAATTTATCTTGGTTTAACATTAACATAGTTATAAATACGAGTTGTTTCATATTTAGGTGTGAACGTACGAGATTCTATCGTTGATAGCAGAGAACGTTGCCATTCGAAAGAGCAAGGTAGCTGTGCCTCGTATACTATGATGGTCATGCTCCCCCTCGGTGTCATTCAAAGTACTCGAGAGAGACGTTTTTGTGTCTCAAAATGTAAGCGTAATCTTGCCATAATATGTTTATTCGATTGTTAAATGTACATTAACCATCTTACTGGGTTGGATCCTTAATGCAGACAAAAGTCAAAGAGGGTCTTGTCATGTTCGATGCTAAAGAGTTTCGGGACACCCTAATTGATAGATGGGCTATAAGACAAGTACACTTCGGCATCGAGAGTTCAAGGAGCTCTAGTAGTTCATAGAGTGGCAGTAGTTTAGACGATAGTTTTGAAGTCGGGAAAGGTGATGAGCAGGAAAATTTAGAAGGTGGAGTGAGGGACGACGAATCTGATGCAGACATGAACATCCACCAGTCTACTTACACCCCCATTGAGGATATGTTTCGTGATGTGCTGTTGGATGACGTACATCCTAAGCCGGAGGAGGAGTGTTCTGTCCTCGAGGAGGATCATTCTGAGCTTGAGGTTTTTGGCCGCAGGGAGGGAACCATTGTTGATCCTCTTGTATATTCGTATCTACGGAGTATTGACAGCTCAATATCGAGCTTAGATGATTGTGGATCGAAGTTGGAGATGGACACGAGAGACATCAAAGCACAATTGTCAATCATTGTCTTTATTAGTCTATGAAGGGTTCCAAAGTTTTGAGGCAGCGAGGTCCCCCACTACATAGGCAGGCCACGATGTCATCATGTCACCCATACCGCCTCTACCTAGGTCACCTACCCCACCTGCACCTAGGTCACCTATCCCGCCTCTACCTAGGTCGTCTACTTCATCTCTACCTAGGTCGCCTACCCCACTTCTACCTACCTCACCTGTACAGCTTGACACTGTACATCTCGATTCATCTGTAAAGTCTGAGGAGTATGAGGTTCCACCTTCTGAAAAACACTTTGACACCATACATCTCGATTCACAGGTATGATCATTATGTGGTTAAAAAATCTCTTTCTTCATATTTGTTATTTGACATGTTCACCATTTTGTTATATTTCTATAGGTTATGGTCGAGAGTTGAAAAACAACACGTAAGAGAACGACTGTTGATAAATACACACCTCTAGTCGAACTAAAAAAGAAAATAACAAAACATAAGGAAATTGAGATTCAACTTACGACACGGTTTATCAACAGTATAGCGAGACATTTCCAGAGATGCCAACTTGAGTAAAGTTGTGTAAGTGATAGCAAGACATTACAAACTTGGGGATTACATTGAGTATTCATGAATAGATTAACTAGAAAAAGATATACATTTGAAATTGACAAGACTATGTACATTGAGGATTACAAGTGGCACATAGAAAATCACACTCGACCGATATTTGAATCTTTGGATTTAATTCAATAGGTCACCCAGATGTGAGCAGTTCACTGCAGTTTTGTCGATTATGCCCATAGTTCCCACAGCTAACACATTTTATTTGTCTGCGGTGTTCTTCTCTTGATGGTATTCTTCGTACTCTTCGTCGCTTGACTTATACCACTCTTCTAGGAGGTGCAATATGCTTTTCCACATATCCCGAAGGTCTCTTCCATTCAGATATGTGACCGAGTGGATTTACGGGTTCTGCATAAGCAACCATGAGGGAGTCAACGCTATAAAATAGATTGCACAGACCTCGGAGGGGGATGTTTCGTTCTCGCGCAGCCACAATTGCAAGCGAACATGAGATACCAAGTGAGTCAAATTTCTTGCATGTGCATTCCTTCGTATGGAGGTTCACAATACCGTCCAATCGATTGTCCCACACATGGATCCTATAACGATCAATCGGCTCAACTCGATATCGTTTGTCCTTGTCACACTCACTTGCTAATCGGTTTTTACAGTAGTCTGAGTGTGACGTCGTTCGAGATGTCCAATAATTTCTCCATTCATAAAACCATGACTGGATGAGGCCTCGAACATGTTCCAATAAGCACATTATGGGCAGCTGTTGATATTCTTTGGTCAATGAATTGAAATACTCTGCACTATTGAACGTCATGTTATCATATCTTTGTTCTGTTTGGTAAACACGCGCTTACCTTTCAAGACCAATATCCTCCAAATATTTTGATACAACACCATTTCGAAAAGTACGTAGTTGGTCTCAGTGTGATTGGAATTCTGACATGTGAAATGCCCTGGCTGCATTCTTGAACATCCCAACAATTGTACTGCCCTTAAAGTTGGAAAGAATATTTTTTTCTATGTGATATGTGCACAATTCATGAAGTGCTGTAGGAAAGACTGCACCCATTAAATCAGTTATAGTTTGTTTGATGGTATCTGCTACTCGGATAACCGTAGTAATTCTAGAGCTAATACGTGCAACAAACCCCGACTTCTGGAAGGGATCCATTTATTAGATAAAAGGTCGACGCGGGTTCTGTCCGTTGCTCTGATGAATGGCTGTCTCTTATACACATCTAGATGTGTATAAGAGACAGGCTAATAGATACCGCTCCATCGGACACAAACACCGAGTTAGGGGGTTTTCCAATGGCACACTTCAAATTCGACATAAACCACTTCCAAGCTCGATCAGTTTCATTGTCCACTATGACATATGTTAGTAAATATACTTGGTTGTTAACGACCATGAAAATGCCGACCAACATGGTCCCTTTATATTTTCCTTTCAAATGCGATCCATCAATAATTATCACAGACCAACAACTTGCAAACCTCTAATACAAGGCCCTAATGCTATAAATATGTACTTGAAATGCATATCATTTTCAAGTTCAATTTCAAACTTTGTACCTGGATTCTCCATTTTTAACGTTTCACCATATGCATGTAAAACAGCGTACGCCTCTTCTGAAGTACCTTTAGCGAGAGCATAAGCGGTTTTCTTTGCACGCTACGCCTTATTGTAACTTATGTTTACGCCGTACTTTTTCCTCACATCTTCAACGATGTGACGAGGTTTATAAACACGTCCTATTCCTGTAAACTTGTATTTGATTAGTTCACCAACTACTGCAGCCGTTGCTTATCTATGGTCATGATTTAAAATTCCAATAGAACATGTGTGTGACCACATATACTTTGTGATCTTAAATCTGTCACACCCTGGGATTTTCACTGCACGAAGGCTCCACTTACACTTATCCTCGATACATTTGACAGTAAACAAAAGTTTAGTTGACTTCCTTACATTATATTCAAAATTATTGTTTATGGACAAAATAGACAATCTCATTTTTAAGTCACTCTTACTCAAAAAATAGTTGACCAACTTCAACATCTATCTCAGATGAAGAGGTACCAGGTATGATCAATTCCCCTCTACGACATGAAGACATAGAATTCAATCCTATTGATCTCTTATTAACAGCCACTGCAGGTCTACGCACATCTGAAGGACCACAGTCTCTAGAATTCAATCTTGCTGATCTCTCATTATCAACCATGAAAGGATCACGCTCTTCCGAAGGACCACATTCCATAAAATTCAATCTTGTTGATCTCTCATTATCAACCACGAAAGGATCACGCTCCTCAAAAGGACCACAATCCATAAAATTCAATTCTATTGATCTCTCATTACTAACCACGAAAGGATCACACTCTTCTGAAGGACCACAATCCATTGAAGTAAGTCCTCCTAATCTCTCATTACCAAGCACTGGTCCGTTACATTGAATTTCTCTTTGGAAGTCCTATGCATGAATGCTGTCATTGTTTATTGATAATGTTGATGGTCGAGTATTCATAGACAATGGAATATCACCCTCTTCTTGATTAAGCTCACATGATATCTCGTATTGTTTATCTACCCCTGTACCATCATTACTCATATTCACATTTCCATCAGGGTTCGATTTTAGCGTTACATATAGCTGATCTCTACAAAGATCTTCCCGAAAAAGAAGGAAGCGAACATCACTGTCATTCTGTATGTACTGTGGAGGGGCTTCATAGTCAAGCTTATATTTAACTCTCGTAACAACATCAAACTCTGAGCAACTTACATTTGCAACCCTATAAATATGAGATTTAAGTTCTTCATACTTCAATGTAATAGGCACAATAATTCCTGTTAGCTCACCTCCAACATACAAATTTTGATTCTCATCCCAATCACTTCCGTATCGAATTAGTAGACACTTTTCCGTCATCCTAAAAAGCAAGAGAACATTTTTGATTAAGCAGATGAATATCGTCTAATACACATAAATCTCTCTCACTCTCAATTGCTCTCGCTGTCGCCTCTCGCTGTCGCTCTCTCTCGCTGTCGCTCTCTCTCGCTGTCGCTCTCTCTCGCTGTTGCTCCCTCTCTCTCTCCACCTAGGTCGTTGTCGCTCTCTCTCTCCATCTAGGTCGTTGTTGCTCTCTCTCTCCACCTAGGTCGCTGTCGTTGTTTCCCACACCCCTTTCGTTGTCATTCTGTCCCACGCCCCTTTCATTATGCTATTTACATATCTTTTTTGAGACCACGTTCCTACAAACACCAATGAAACCACATTCAAGAAAAGTCCATTCTATTATGAAAAACCTGTTCTGAAAACTCCGTTTGGTTTCGAAAAACTCTGTTCAAATGAAGTTTAGAATTTAAAGAATTCACCATTATATGTTTACTGTGTGTTAACGATTTTAAGTTGTAGACAGATGAATTCGTGAAAATTGTCAAATCAATCGTACAGTGACAAACAATCATATCATGATGGAAGATAGATAAACAGCGAGGGCGAGAACCATGTAGCGAGCGAGATAATTATTAAGGACAATTCTTGTAATCTCATACCTTCATGACGTCAGCAGAAGGTCAATTGACGGTTTTTTAAAAAATCGGGTCATTTGGCAATATGGGCCGAAATATTAGGTCATCGGTCCAAAATTTTCTTGGTTCTCCCACCCCAATAGCTGGCTTTTAGGGTGGTTCTTAAAGGTACTTTAGTACCTAACAGATGACTCGCACAACTTGAGAAAAAAAAGCATTGAAAGTGCCAATTTTGACTTTATTAGCTTAGACGTGTTAGAAAAATGATTAGGTTTAGGCTGTAGACCTGTGCGGAGGAAAATCTGCAAAATCTTGATATTACCTTACTTTTAATATGGAAAGTATTTGATTGACAATCAGGCTGCATGGGTTGCTTTTGTTCTATTTCTCCATTCATATATCCATTTTCCCATATGCTTCTGTTATATTGAAGAGTTGGTTTTCTCCTTTGGTTCAAGGTTGTACTATTTTTGTGGCATTGATGTAGTACTCTCGATAATCAGTACTAATACAAAAAAAAAAAAAAAAAAAAAAGTATTACCAAAAATCAGTACTCTATCGGTACAAATAAAATTTCCACTTGATTTCAATGAAGTTTAGCGTGACTTTGTGTTTCCTAGAAGAGAAAACGAGCTGAAGTTTATCATACCAACCGTATTTAATAGCTTATTAAACCATGTAGATATGGTAGACTGAAAGTGACTCATCTTGGAGATTTTTGTGCAGCCTCCTTTTTGGGAGAAGGGTAGGCTGTTGTGCTACATGGGCCTCTTCGCTATTCTGAAATATTTGGTTTGAGAGGTAAAAAGGTTGATTCAGGACAATGGATAAATCTGGGGAGAAATATGGTCTGGCACTTCTTTCAGTAACCTTTGGGTTCCTTTTGCACTTTGTTTACTGATTCTCTCCTCTTTCTTTGATACTCATCAGCTAGTCCTTTTTTTTTTTTTTTTGGCAAAATTCTCTCTTTCGGTTGCACTTTTTGGTTGGTGTAGCCTTGTCTCTCCTTTTTATTCTTTAATCTATCTTATATTAGAAAAGTTTGATATTGACTGACATGAAAGGAAACAAACTTGAGACAAGGGAAGGAAATGCTAGACGGGCGTAACTGGCTTTTTAACAAATAGTTCTTATTGTTATGTGAGGAAACGCTAGACGGACATAACTGGCTCGAGAAAACAAGGGAGGAAAAAAATTCATCAAAAGATTAGATTTTAGATGTATAATTAACTTGCATCTGGCATGATTTCGCATGATAACGATGGTCCAACAACTAATATATTTATGCATTTGACCGACTCTGTTTTATTATTATGATTTGACATCGAAGACATATGGTATTGACTTGCATTTATGTGAGATTTCTTCATTTCCATTTTTGTGGCAGGAATTGAGTGATATGCGGCCAATCCAATTGCATGGAATATCACCAACGCAATTGCATAACATGGTACCAACACTGCTTCAGTTTCATAGTACGTCTTCTTCACATTTGCATGAGAATCGTCTTCCTCGTTGACGTGTGAAGGGAGACCTTTGTAAACATTTTCACCTTATAAACTCCCTGAGAATGTCCGCTAAACTATTTAACCGTCTAGGCTCTAGAGTATGTATGACCAGTTTTTGTCATCTATTTCGGCCAATTTCAACTTATGTAGCCTGTTCCTGAAAGTGAGCATTATTTGAGCAATTGCATTATTCTCTTCCTCATTATAATGATTCCCACTAAGACTAAGGTTGTGTTGCCTTCTTTCTGAGAAAATTGTTGCAGGATACTCAAAAGGTTGGTGGCTGTCTAGGGCTCGTTTAGTGCTACAGCTTTGCAGTGCAGTAATAATAGAAATGAAATCGAATGTTTTATTTTTTTGGAACTTGATGTAACCGGATCTATAATTTCTCACTTAAGTATTCTGTTCTTAAATGATGTACTTAATTAATAAGCTGCTATGTGTTTCCTCTTGTCCCAATAATTATTGTAGGAATTCGAACTTATGTTTACTAGTTATCTTATCTATCCGATGGGAGATCTGTCCAACATGTTCTTTCAAGATGATATATTTTCGAGGTTCCACCATTTTTGGGTTGGATTCAAATTTTCTTTAGACCTTATGCACATTGAGTTTCATGAGCTATGATACCATATTATAAACTCAAGCTATGATATCATATTATATAAATATGTAAGTTTCATGAACTATGGTACCATATTATATAAGGCAGGTAAATTCCTTCCCTTAGAACCGTACTTGAGAGTTTCCTACCTCATACGGCTCAACAGTCAATTCTTTTGCTGTCCCATATTTTAAAAAATTTACCATATCTAATCTAATTGAATGAAATTTTTCACTATCTATGCATGTATTTTCAGCCTGGACTCTCGAATCTTTTGCTTCTCGGATAGTGGCGAACAATGCAGCTTGCGTTGCGGGAGATGCACGCTTCTCGCCCGAAAGAACCGCTCAGCAGGAACCGCCATTCTAACCCTTCTCGGGGGATTCCATCCGCAAACGCAAAGTTTATGGCTGACTGATATGGCTCATCATCATTTAGCTATTGCTCCTGAGATTTACGGATTCGCAGGGGGCCTCAGGCCCTACTTAGTTGATCGAATTCATCATAAGAAAGTTTTTCTGTTGTGAACAAAGATATCTTTTTTTGTATCATTTCAAAAAAAGTTGCTACACTAGGTGGCTGAAGAAGAAACAATGATGGTATCTGGGGAAGTCTAAGTAAGTAAATGGTGGATATGCAAGCATGATAACTTATATGCTGTTCTATATCTCCATGAATGACGGAACTTTTGCTCGCATTGTATCATTTGGTCTACGTACCGGAACGGATAATATTCGTATGTGGTTACAAAATCGTGGTTGTCCTTGGTGGTTGAGAAAGGGGGTTTAGGAGAATTTGGAACGAGCAGCCACTGAAGTAAGGCTAAAGCAAAAAGAAGGAAAGGGATTTTGGGGGGATTAAGAAAAAAACACATAAGCTAATAAACTATATTAAATCAATAAAAACTAGCCTTTCAGTTAAAAATTTGTAGATGGTTTATTTTTCTGTTAGTCAATACAAGGTCAAACCCACTTTGGGATCATTTTTTATACTCATCAAATCTAAATGAGACAACTTTTATTTTTAAAATTTTCGGTTGATGTCGCTTTTCGGAAAGAATCGGAGGGCTAATAGCCCCTTTTATTCTAAGAAAATAATAATAAAAATAATAATTATGGAATATTTTTTTCAATTGCGAGTATGGGAAAATGAAAAAAATATTCTCTATTATTTGGATAATTTGTTATCCAACCGGTTCATGATACGCCATTTTATTTTTTGCATTGGTCACGTGTCAATTAAGCATGCATTTTGTGGTAGAATTATACAAAATTCACCATCTTCAATGATTTGTTTACTAACACCTAAACCCCTGAAAATATGGTACCCTAAAATCATATGTTATATTATTATTCTCAGTTATCTAAATTTGAAAAGATGCGTATGGTTATGACGTAAGAGTTGAAAATAACATAAAGTACGGTATTAGGGGAAGGGGGGTAAATAGGATATTCTATGCTTTTGTTCGAGTGTCGGTGTAGTCTTTTCAGTATCTTGGCTTGGCTATATCTTTCCAAGAAAAGTAAAAAAAAGTACGTTGGTACTGTGCACTTGCATTAATAGGGGACAGGTAGAATAGTAAGGTAGAACAGTAGTAGCGTAACATTGATATAACATTGATAGGCTTCTTCTTCTTCTTCTTCTTCTTCTTCAGTCATTGGGGAGATATGGCCGCTGTATCTGCAATCTTCATTTACCCAATCAAATCATGCCGCGGTATTTCAGTTCTCCAAGCACCTCTTACTCCTACTGGTAACCCTCCTTTCATTTCTCCCCTTCCTTCCGATTACTGTTATTATTATTATTCTATGCCCTCAAATTCCAGAGCCCACTCTCAAATTAGCTCATTCTTTCTCTTTCCTAGGATTTCGATGGGACCGTCAATGGCTGGTTGTCAACTATAAAGGAAGGGCATACACTCAGAGAGTGGAACCTAAACTTGCTCTGGTCGAGGTACACCTGCCGAACGACGCATTCTTGGAGGACTGGAACCCTTCTGAAACCTCGTTTCTTGGTACACTTTCAATTATTTATTTATTTATATCTAAATGCCTCGAATTTAATCATTCTGAATACCTTCAGAATGGAAACATGCAATCTCCAGCATATTCTCATTTTGCAGTCATAAAAGCACCGGGGATGGATGTCTTAAAGGTTCCCCTGCGTGAACCTCAGCAGAATGCAGATGGTGTCTCTGTCTGGGAATGGTCTGGCTCTGCACTGGATGAGGGAGATGCTCCTTCGAAGTGGTTTTCAGATTATCTTGGAAAACCCAGTCGTTTGGTTCGCTTTAATGCAGGTCTGGGAGATTCAATGTAGTAAATCCTGTAGGGGGGATGTCATTCAATTTCTTAGTGGTCCTTAAATGAAAGGAATGATTCTGATTCAGTATATTAGAAGAATCCATAGGCTTGCTTTTGGTTTAGTATAGTCGTCCTGTATAGTGTCTCACAAGCTCATAACCATTCAAATTTCAGAGCAGCATGCTCAAATTTCTTTGTTGCTCTGTCTTCTGCAGCTTCACAAACAAGAGAAGTGGATCCCAAATATGGTCCTGGACATCAAATCATGTTTTCTGATGAGTTCCCATACATGTTGATATCTCAGGTTTAAAAACTATTGACACAGTTGGAACTCCAATTATCATTATCTTTCTTACCGTGTTTCTAAGTCCAAGTTCTCTTGCAGGGTTCTTTGGATGCCTTGAATACAGTTCTCAAAGAACCCGTATCAATTAATCGCTTTAGACCTAAGTATGTCGCCCCACCTTTTCTTTAATTGTCCAAAGTTTCATTTCTTGTATGGATCCCTAATGCTATTTCTTTAGATGGCTTACCTGATATATGATTAACTTATCGCTTTTAAGCGTTTGTTTTTTTTTCCTGTTTTGTTTTTGTCCTTAAACTAGCATTCTTGTTGATGGCTGTGAACCATTCTCTGAGGATTTGTGGACGGAGATCAAAATAGACAACGTCATATTTCAGGGTGTTAGGCTATGTAGCCGTTGCAAGGTATTGAATTGCCTTATCAAAATATTATATTCGTTCTGGGACTTCTTTGTTAGTTTTCCATAACAAATTCCGAACTGCTTGATAAAAGCAGCGGAAAAAAGAAAGAAAGAAACTCTTGTCTATGATTTACTCACCCTTCATGTAATTAGTTTTGGGGGAATTTCTGCTTTATCGTGTCCATGCATAGCATATTTGTACTGATGGATTTAGGCCTCCAATAGTGCATACATACATGAGAAGGGTAATAAAGAACTTTGCAGTAGGTCAGAAGGTATGTGTTATCAATATCATTGAGCTAACTTTTATAACGTAGAGTTCTTAGCATATATATATATATATATTCATTTTTACACTGGCAAGGCATCATGTATTGCTTTCACCTGTTTGTATTTTGTACAAAATTGGCATCTGAAAAAGATACTCTTTTGTTTTCAGTTACCTTCAATAAACCAGGAGACTGGAATTGCAGGACCTGAGCCAAATGAAACTCTAAAGAATATCCGATCAGATACCGTCCTGCATCCAAACCATAAACAGAAGGGAAAAGTAAGAACTGAATCTGAAACTGGGATACGTGTGTATATATTAAATCATTCATTTGAAAAAATTGAAACCCTTCTTATTGCATGATCATGATACTTCCCAAAAATTGAAATTAGTTGATTAATGGAGGAACAATATTACCATTTTTGTTCCTTTTGGGGAAAATGCGTCACAAAAGAGTTTTTCACTTGTTTTTTTTTTTTTTTTGGATATGATTTGCCAGATTTTCTTTGGCCAGAATTTGGTTTGGAAGAACTTAGCAGTTGAAGGGAAGGGAAAGATCATAAAAGTGGGAGATAAAGTCAATATTCTGGGGAAGGTTTCCTCTATAGCGGAAGCAGTAGTTTGAATACGTAAGATTACTAATTATTATATAATAAGATTATGGACATTATTATATGGGCTTTGTTTATATAATATTGTAGTAGCCAAATGAGAAGCAAGTGAGATGGTACTCGTTGCTTGTCCAATGTTTCCTGTGTGACATTAAATATAGATATTATATGTATGAATAAGAAGGGGTACGAGACTACGAGTCCCCGTAGTGTATTTCGTGGTTACATCTGATCTACCATATAGGATCAGGAAGGAATGTATGTGGCCCACACATATTCCATTTAAAATTTTTGGTATACATCATACATTTATTCTAACCGAAAGGGTTGAGGCATAGGATCCTTTGGTGGACCAGTGGCTCTCGACAGCGGATCTATTAAGGGCCGGGCACGTGCTACCTCTCAGCTGGTGACTTTTTACACGTGTATATTCATTTTCATTAATTTATAAAAATTGTAGTTGTATTTTGGTTAAAATGCCATTTTTATCTTATATTTCGAATGTCTAATTTTAATTCTTATAATTTTAATTGTCTGTATTTTTAATAAATTCTTAATTTACTTCTTTAAAGTTAATTTTTACTGTAATTTATTAAATAATAATAATAATAATAATTTGTAGGCAAGAAAATAAAATATGGAAGTAAATTTTCAAAATTTGGTTGGAAAAAAAATCAGCAATCAAGAAACTAAATTTAAGATTTATAGGGGTTAAAATACAACTAACAAACTTTAAAGTATATTCGATTTTAATTTTTAATTTTTTAAAATATATATAGTATTTAGTTGTTGGCACATTCGAAATAGGTCATGAAAACTTTTTTTTTTTTTTTTTTTTTGTTTTTTTTTGTTTTTTTTTCTTAATTTCTCTCATATGCATATAAAAATATAAAAATATAAAAATATATTTTATTTTTATAAAATTATTTTATGAAAATTGACTGAATGGTTTTTCTTATATATTTAGGTCATATAATTCTATAAAGATTTTGTAATAATTTGGCAATTTGTATTAGTTAATCAATATATTATATATCAATACGTTTGAAAATTACATTTGTATGAAGGTTAAATTAAAAAGTTTAGTCTTTCAAAAAAAAAAAAAAAAATTAAAACTTTAGTTAAAAAATTAAAACTTTAGTTTTAGTTTTGAAAGTTGTTACTAATAAATCCTTAAACTTTCAATTTTGACTCAAATTCCTAAAATGTCTAATAAATCTATATGCTTCAATTTATTATAGAAATATTAGAAATGTTTAAAATTTGGATATTTTAGAAGACCAAAAAAAAAGTTTTGAGTCTAATTGAACTTTCTTTTTGGAAGTGTCTAATTAAACCTTAAATTTTAAATTTTATAATTAATAGACAAATATGTAACATATCATACCTATTAAACATCAAGTTAAATTTCATGTCTAATATAACATTTTCAAATATGTAATAGACTTGATGCATAATTGATATTTTTAAAATCGATTAGACACAAAAATCATGAATTCATGGACCTACATTTTTAAAGTTAGGAATTATATACAAATACAAATCTAGAAGTTTATTGCATTGTCTGACAGCAACGACCGTCCGTCCGTCTATGGTTGCTGCCATCGTCACCACCGCTAGCGCCATTGTCGTCGGAATTGATATTTTGGGTAAGTTATTTGGTGTTTTATGGGTTTTCTTGGAAAATCTTGAATACTCATCAAATTTTGGTTTAAGTTTTAGCTTACCCATATAATTTTGATGTTGAAATTGGGTTTTACATACTCTCAAGGTGTTTTCCGACAAGATTAAAATTTTTCGGCATTCGTTTTTGTAAGGTTTAGGGTCTTTGTTGAGAATTTTTGGATACCCACTATGTGTCGCTTAATTTTTGTTTTAATTGTGATTTTTGGAGGTTGGATTAGAAGGTTTAAAGTTGTTCATTAGAGTTAGAGGTTGATTTGGTGATATAGTTGTTGGATCGTGTTGATTTTGAAGTTTTGAAGTAGTTTTGGATCAAATCACGTATTGGGTAAGTTGTTTGGAGACATTCGGGTTAAGTTCTGATTGAAATTGTGCCTTAAATGTTGGATTTATTTTCGGTTTATGTTTTTGAATTTATTCAGGATTCAAGGTTTTACGAAGTTAAATTGTTAGCTATTTGGACTTAATTCTAAGGTAAGTGGTTACTACTGGTTCGCCCTTGAACTAGACAGTCTAATTAAGTTGATGTTAAGATTGTGTATACACATGAAATCATGATATTATTGTGATGGAATGATTTTCTAATGGATGGACGATCGTGGGTGTTCCGGAAACCTATAAATTATGCTACTAAGATCATAATAACATGTTTATGGTTTGATATAAAATTTGGATGTTGTATGTTGCATGTTGGACTGAGGATGACTATTAGCACTATTATCGGGCAGTGTACATCTTATGGTTGTGAACCTCGGGTTCACCATTTATGACCGATTCGGTGTCCCTAAAGGATCATCACTATTGCTATGATTTTTGTTCCTTCAAGTTCACTAGACTGCCATGATATGTGTTCCTTCGGGTTCACTAGACTGCCATGATATGTGTTCCTTCGGGTTCCCTAGACTGCTATTATTTGTGTTCCTTCAGAATCACTAGATTGCCATGATTTGTGTTCCTTCAGGACCACTGGATCTCCATGATTTGTTCCTATGGGATCACCACGACTACCATGTTATAAAATGTACACCGATGCCCAAATAAGAAGGCTAACAAATTCAGTTAGTGGGCCCAGTAGTGGGTCACTTATTTCATACTCACCATTTCTTATGATATGTTTTTCAGATAAGGGCAAGGACGGACCGACGAATGACAAGAAGAATCCGTATTCGTGCTATTGGGACTAGGCAGAAGCTTCCACTCACATTTTTCATGTTTGGAACGAGTCTTGGTATTTGAAATTCTAGAACTTTTTATTTTAAACTTTCAAGTTCTTCAATATTTTTCAGTTTTAAATTTATGTGTTTAGGGGGACCAGAATAAATATTTTGAGTTGTCTTAGTGGAATTTAATATTATTTGACATATGAGATCATTTTATTTTTATTAGAGCAATGGGTTAAAAGTTTTATCTAAGGTTTACATGTTGAAAGTTAAACATGTTTTATTTAACTAGATAAGTTACAATTGAATTTAAGGATGTGGGTTAATTAATCATATTAATTTATGAGAGGTTATAGATGAATTAATTTATGAGAGGTTATAGATGAATTAATTTATGAGAGTTGAAAACATTAAAAGATGAGAGTTAATTAATTATGTTAACATAAGAGTTAATTTAGTAGAGTTTCACATAAATTAAGTGTATGATTTTAATTGTTCCATATATATTTAATTAGAGTATGAGTTATGTATTTAAATTTACCCATGACAATCCTATAAATAGAATTGACATTGACATTGTTGATGTATCCAAGTGTGTAGAGAAGAATACAGAAAGAGAGTTCAATCAAAAGTGTGAACCAAGTTTGAAGAGTCTTTCAAGTAAAAGTGTTTTTGATTCCTCTCAAATAATCGTTTGTTGGTTATTTATTTGTGAGTGTCCATCACAGGCTTCCAACAAAGTGGTATCAGAGCTTGAGTTTGAAAAACAATAATTGTTTTGCAAATGACAAATAACAATTTGGTTCCCTTCCAAGTGCCTTGACTTATGAAAGAAAATTGTAGCACTTGGTGTATTTGTATGAAAGCTCTACTTGGTTCACAAGATGTATGGGATATTATCAATAATGGTTATGAAGAACCAAAAAGTGATGTGACTTTAAATCAAGCTCAACGAGAAGCTTTACAAAATACAAGAAAAAAAGATCAAAAGGCTCTCACCATCATTCATCAAGCCATCAATGATCCAAATTTTGAGAAGATTTTTGGAGCAACTACTGCACATCAGACATGACAAATTTTGGAGAATACATATAAAGGAGTAGATCGAGTCAAGAAGGTTTGCCTCCAAAATTGAGAGGTGATTATGAATCACTACATATGAAGGAATCTGAATTGATTTCAGATTATACCTCAAGATTGCTAGCAGTAGTAAATGAAATAAAAATATATGGTGAGACAGATAAATGATGAGCAAGTGGTAGAAAAGATACTTCGCTCATTGGCTGAAAAATTGAATTTCATCATTGTAGCTATTGAAAAATCAAAATGAGTACAATGTCCATTGATTAACTTATGGGTTTCTTACAAGCCCATGAAGAGAAGCTTCTCAAGAAGAACAAACAAACAACTAAACAACTTTTTCAGTGAAAGTTACAGTTGGGAGATAAAGAAGATAGCCAAGAAAAAGGAAATCGAGGTCGAAGACGTGGTAACAATCGTGGACGTGGTGATTTCATAGGTTGAGGTGAGGAAATTATGGTCAAAGAAAATTTGATGAGAGTAATTCAAACTCTAATTCATCAAGAGGTCGTGAAAGACAAAAGTAAATTATGCTGAAAAAGATGAAGAAAGCGGTGAGTCATCTTTGCTTCTAGCATGCAAAGATGAAGAAACATGTGAAAATAATGCATGGTATCTTGATAGCAGTGCAAACAATTACATGTGTAGATGTAAGTCAATGTTTGTTGAACTTGATGAATCAGTTGGTGGTAATATCATATTTGGTGATGCCACAAAATTTTTTGTCAAATGAAAAGGTAAGATTTTGATCAAACTTGAAGAATGGGAAGCATGAGTTTATCTCTAATGTTTATTATGTGCCTGCTATGAAGAACAATATTTTGAGTTTGGGACAACTCTTAGAGAAAGGCTATAATATTTTGTTGAAGAATTATAATATTTCGTTAAGGGATAATTGTGATAATATGATTGCTTAAGTGCAAATGATGAAGAATAGAATGTCTTTATTAAATATTCAAACTGATGTTACTAAATGTTTGAAGTCATGTTTGAAAGATCCATCTTGGATTTGACACTTGAGACTTGGGCATTTAAATTTTGATGGCTTGAGACTATTAGCAAGGTAGAAAACATGGTTAAGTACTGCCATATGTCAAACATCCAGATCAATTTTGTGAAGGTTGTCTTTATGACAGGTAAGTAAAGAAGAGTTTTCCACAAGAATCTTCTTCAATAGCAAGGAGACTAACTCTAGTTTACACTGATCTTTGTGGATCGATTAAATCAAGTTCTTTTGGTAAGAATAATTATTTCTTATTATTTATTGATGATTTAAGTAAAAAAAAAAAAAACTTGGGTTTATTTTGTCAAGGAGAAATCAGAAATATTTAGCATATTCAAGAGATTTAAAACTCTTATCGAAAAAGAAAGTGGTTATTACCTAAAAGCCTTGAGATCAGACAGGGGAGGAGAATTCACTTCAAATGAATTCAAAGTTTTTTACGTAGAAAATGGAATTCGTCGGCTTATGATAGTTCCATGGACTCCTCAACAAAATGGTGTTGTTGAAAGGAAGAATAGAATGATACTCAATATGGCTCGAAGCACGTTGAAAAGTAAGAAGATGCCAAAATAATTTTGGGCACAAGCTATTGAATGTGTTGTATACTTGTCCAATCGTTCTCCTACTAGAAGCTTGTGGAACAAAATGCCTCAACAAGCATGGATAGGAAGAACCCCATCCATTGTTCAATTGAGAGTATTTGGAAGTATCGCTTTGATGGAATGTACAAGCATGCAATGAAAGTAATCAAAATCTATAAGCACCCTAATTACACTTAATTTGAGTTATATAAGCATGCAAAGTAATAACTTACTAAAGAATAGGGTTTTCAAAACTTGTACTATTGAAGAATCTTCCAAATCCAAGCTGCTTTTCACGAATTTGACCTTCAAATCAGTAGTAGACCACCAAAAGTATCTTCTCTACTATTCTTAGTCTTGGATTTGAGTGAGGGAACTCAATATTAAAGTCAATTGAGTATGAGATTGAGAGGGTTTTAGAGAGCAAGAGATTTTCCGTAGAATTTCCTTAAATTCCAGCCGCCTTCCCTTCCATTTGAGAAAATTTATGCTTTTATGTATCATATACATTCAGCCACTGAAGGAGACAACCCTTTGACACTTCAATTGCCAATGAGAAAGTGGGATATGTGTTTTGATGGAGAAGAAGCCACCAAACCACTATGAAAAGTGGAATTTTCCAATAAATCCCATTCAATTTTCAATTTCATTCTGATTTAATTCAAAATTAAATCTATTCCAAAAATAATTTTTTGTGATTTGAAAATTGAAAAATTAATTTTATTTTAATTAATTAAATAATAATTTAATATCAAATATTAAATTAACAAACATCTAATTTTAAACATGAATCCTATTCATATAATTAATATTTAGATATTTTAAACTTTCCAATTTCGTTTAATTTTATCAAAATTAAATGTTAATTTGCTATTTGAACACTTCAAATTGAAAACCCTAAAATTCAATTTGAACATTTCAAATTGAAAATACTTAAATTCAATTTGAACATTTCAAATTGAAAATCTTAATTTTTGATTTTGAACCTTTCAAAACTACTCAATTCACTAATCCAAGGTATTAATGTTTTACGAGCTAGTAGATAGACCTTATGGACCTATAGATCATGAGCTCCAACGATCTGAGATTAATTGGCTAAACTCGTTAGACCAAATTAATCAATATTCGTTAACTACCGAGTCACACCACTATAACTCGATAGTTGCACTCTCCTTACTGTAGATATATTTTCGTCCACTTGATTTAACCATAATTAGTAAGTCGACCATTCACGGGTTGTTCGTGATAACGGCTGGGTCAAACGTTGTTTTACTCCCGAAATTACATCTTGCTCCTTAAGTCCCACTGATCCTCTAATGAACGATTGATTTGTGATCCAATCACTAAACCGAGTCCCTCTCGAGCCAATGAGAGGGTGGGGCTGATAACACTGGAAATGTGCTATCTTCTTCTACTTAACTCGGAATTTTTTAGCTACTTAATTTACTTAAATTGATTATTTTGTAGGACTCGAATGTACAAGCAGTCGTATTAAGCGTTCGGGACAAAAAGTGTTAAAATGATGAAGTTAGGAGCTAAATTAATCAAATGACGAAGGAATGAAGGATGTTGCCCTGTCGAGCGTTGCAACACTTTGATTAAACCTAAGTCTTGAAGGAAATCGGGTTTGAGATTTCCATGAGCAGCGGAACAAGATTATTCCAAATCACAATCATGAATGAACAATACATTTACAGTCAACTTCAAACAAACGGTTATACAATTCATATAGAGAAATTACAACATTAATAAACTCAAATGCATAAAGGAAAAACTCTACGCACAATGGCAGAAGCGTCTCCACGCTTCGTTGCACACGAATGCTCGAACAACAGCAACCTCGAACGCCTGATCTACACGACCGCAACACCGCAATGAACATAGCACGAACACTTCATGCTCATCCTTAACGATATCCTCGATCACGAACTCCTCCGCAGCACCACGAACGGCCTCCAGAAAACCTCGATGGTGTCGAGTTGAGTCTGACACCACTAACAAGGCTACCTTGGTATTCTCGGTGTGAGAATCTAGAGGGTAGGCTCTATTCAGACTTGGTATGAGGTAGACGAAGGAAACACCGATTGCGTACATGACTGGGCAAATGGGAGATGGCGGAGACTTATTGTATAGGTCGATGCCCAATCATTTAGATAAAGCTAAGCGATCATCTAGTGAAAGCTATGCGATCGTTTAACTCGGTCTGTCGCCTATAGACTCTACAAGATCGTTTACTTTGAGCAAACGATCGTCTAGCAAAACTATGTGATCGTTTAGTAAATACTCATGATCGTTTAGCTCGCCCAGCCGTCGTTTAATAAATCTGTATTTACTTGACAACTACGTGAGTTTCTTTTGTGCGGAGAGAAAACTCAAAACTTTTTCAATCGTTTAAAAACTTCTTTTTAAAATAGGAAAACCTTTTTCCTTTTAAAATCATGGTTACCATGATTCAATAACCACCCACTACTTTGGTTATTTAAAAGAAAAAGAATTAATGGATAATTAATATTATTATAAACATAAATGATAACCAACTTATCATACTATATTTATAACCTATAGTTTTAATATTTCATCTGGTGAAACATATAAACCATAGTTCTTTTTCTATTCCATTGTACTTAATGTAAATCTCATTTACATCAATCCTCCACTAGATGTATATCATACATCAAATCGATTATATCGTATATAATCAAAATACCTCTTGTCAATTTGAACATTTCAAATCAACACCAAGAACTGATCCTCAACTGGGTCCATTGAGCTACCAAGGGGACCTCATGGACTTGTAGCTCAAAGCACCAACAGTACGTGAATAACTGACTAAACTCTTTAGCCACGGGATCCACCATCCATTAACTGCCAGACACTCCACTAAAAACCGACAGCTGAACTCTCCTTACTACAGATATATTATGTGTCTATCTTAACCAATCAGCAGTGCGACCACCCTTCATAGATCGCTCGTAAGTACAGCTGGGCCAATAACCGTTATGCCCCTGTAGTTACATTTGTCTCTTTAAGTACCACTGATCCCTCTAATGAACATAAGTCATAGTCCTACTATGACTGAGTCTTCCCTTCCAAAGAGAAGCTGTGGCCACTATGTTCAAGCCCCAGATTCAGTCCTTAAGGGAGCAATCTCTCTACTTATCCCTGCTTCTGGAAAGGAGTGAATTCCATATTGTGGATTGAGTTCCTAGCTCCCAGATCAGACAAGTCTCCAAAAAGGTAGGCATGTTGAGTTGGCAATCTGGCCACTCTCACCCATACTAATCAAAGGACCACCCTCAAAGGTAGGAGTTCCCAAAACACTTAGGATTGAGGTCGTGTCACCTATGGTCGTTTAGGTGAGATGTAAGTCTCTAGTATCAACAACGTTATATACAGAGTCTAGTCGTCTCATGGTCCAAGTCTTATACAAATTATTTGTATAGGACACCCCCGCTTGCACGTCTCCACATGAATGGCCAGGATCAACCATCTGTAGTAGTTTACAACACTTGCAAATTTCTACAAAGCGGGCTGTATCCGTAGTGTCACTAGGATAAGGTATCCCACCTTAATCCTTATACTACAGACCTATTTAGGTTATCACTTAAGGAATGATCCACTTGTATATCACATATACAGTTATCACTTAAGGCATGATCCACTTGTATATCACATATACATACTTAAGTTCATATAAGATAATCAATGAGCTTTGTTTATTGGATATGAGTAAATACTAGAATTAAATAACAGTTATTTTATTCATTGAACAATGTGTATCTTTACAAAACAACAAGACTCCAGGAGAATTAGGACACCAATCCCAACAAGTCTAACACTAGCTCAACGCTATTGGACAGAACACTTAGATGCAGGGTGATAATGGGCAGAAATCATGTCATTACAGTATTAAGTTATTAAACAATGCAGGGTTGCGTTGATAAAATATATAAGATTACGTCCAAAAAGCATTAAGTTTGTAACATTGCGGTCGCATGCGTTCATCGCATAAAAACAATTAACTTTTGTATTTTTGTGCAGAATATGCGTTGACGCAAGGCGAAAAATGCAATCACAAGAAATTAACGATCGAGCGCAGCGTAACCGCAAGGCTTTGCGGTGATTTGTGCTTGCAAACATCTGCTCAAGAAGGATTGTCGCATAGAGCCAGCGCAACTTGGTGGGCACATCTGGGTGAAAAGCATAATTAATCATGATGGGTCAGAAAGCTGATGATGGTCAAGTTCGAATTAAGTTGACAAGCCGCTAACGATCTACTATAGCAAGGACACTAAACTTTTCGGTGAGAAATATTTAGCGCATCAGGCAGAAAATTAAAGCCATCCTATTAGTGCAATCATAAGAGAGAAGACGCCTTTCACCCCGTAGCTCTATAAATATCGAAGACAACCTTCAGAAAAGAAGTTCAGATAGTTAGAGAATTTTCCCTTAGATAGAATAGCCGTGTTCTTAGATTTTCTTTTATTTAAGGCGGAAGCGAGAGAAGCGAGATTGTACCAAGAGATCGTTCCAGTGAACTTGGAAGAGTGCCGAAAGTGTCGAGATCAGAGATAGGGCCAGCTTCTGCGGAAGCAAGAATAACTTTTGAACAGAGTAGAATTGACAGTGTAAAAGCCTTGGGAAGCAAGGGATTGCTACCAGGCTCTATATCCTTATCTTCCATAGTCATTTTGTACTTAAACTTATCTATAGAAATGAAATTTACTTCTTTATATCTGTTCATTCTCTGTTTATTACGCATGAGTAGCTAAATCTGTCGAATGGGTTGAGAAGTACTTAGCTAGTATAACTGGGAATCTTCATTCCATGCGATTATCTTGTATTATGTATGCATCATTCATCCATTAGAGATACACGGGAGGGTAGTCTAAGGGCAGAATCTAGGCTTGGAAAATTCAGGTTAGAATCTAGCCTCGGGAGAGTTAAATTAGAATGCATAATCAAGAGATAGAAGCTTAGGGATAAACACTGTTTGCTATTAACGCATCGCATGCATCCTAGAGATAGGATATGATTGTGTGCGGTCACCTTGTCTTTGTGTGCATCTTCCATCATTGAATAGAAAAAAGTAGAGACTTAGAAATTAGCTCTATGGACATTATTGCATTCAACACATGCGTCCTAGAACTAGGAGCACCGTATTTGTATTGGAAAATGATTTGTTGTCGTATGAGTGTAGCATGATCGCATAGTTTGACGCATTCCCGTGAAATGCTAGCTAAATACTTTCTCAACCCGTTCCTCCGCATACTCAATGTATCTACCGCATAATCGAACTTTTCTCAAATCCGTTGCATACATTTATTTTATACCCCAAACAACAACCCAAACAACTATTAGATTATTTGGTTACCGCAAAGTCTTCTTAGAAATTATCACCGCATACTATTTTCCCTAGTCCCTGAGTTCGACCCTGGACTTACCAGGAAACTCAGCGGGGTTTATACTTCGATTTCGCTGAGAAAACTTGTTGCTCAACGTATTTCCATCATTGCATTTCATTCCATTATTTCATCACATAAAATAACACATCAAGTTTTAGGCGCCGTTGCCGGGGATTTCGGCAATTCAGTGTGCTAACGATAATTTTTCTGATTTCTTTGTAGCTCTCAATCTCCGCGAATTACAACCCGAAGATTGAGAGGACGTTTCGATGATGATTAAAAGACAACCGCTAACAACAAGACAGAACCCCAAGAATGGCGGAACAACCGGAAGAAAGAGCCGCAAACGTAAACAATATAATGGCCAACCCCATCCTTCTGGCGAATGACCGTAGTAGACTCATTCGTGACTATGAGTCGCCCAACCTCTACGATTTCTCTCTAGGAATCATGAGGCCAGCGTTAGACGGATCGAGGTTTGAAATGAAACCGGTAATGCTGTAGATGATCCAGACTGCTGGGCAGTTTGGAGGAAGGCGTGGCGAGGACCCGCACGCCCACCTCTGGAGCTTCATAGAAATCTGCAACACTTTTGTGTTCTCGAATATCTCTACTGAGGAAGTTCGACTCACTTTGTTCCCATTTTCCTTATGCGATCAAGCAAGAAAATGGACGTTTTCTTTCGAACCGGGAGAGATAACCTCGTGGGAACAAGTCGTGGAAAAGTTCATGAAGAAATACTTCCCACCTACCGAGAATGCCAGGAGAAGGAAACTAATAACTAATTTTGAACAAAAAACTAACGAATCGCTCAGCGATGCTTGGGCAAGGTTTAAGAGGCTGGTAAGAGACTGTCCACATAACGGCTTACCAGGCTGCTTCCAGATGGAGATTTTTTACCAAGGACTGAACCCTGCATTGCAGACCGTTGCCAATGTGGCAGCAGCTGGTGGTCTGCTTGACAAAACATATGAAGAGGCAAAAAATATACTTGATCGAATTTCCAAAAATCACGAGGACTGGCGGAAAAGCGATCAAAGATTAAGAATTAAAGATAGTGATGTGAACAACGGGGCCATCGCATCCTTTCAGAACCAAATGACTGCGATGATGAGTTTGATACAAGGCATCATAATTAACAGCACGGGAGCGAAAAAATGGCAGATCAACGTAATTGCCAAAATGACCGCAAGTTGTGTCATCTGCGGAGATGCTCATCCGATGGAAGAATGCCCAGGAAATCTGTAGTCAGTATGCTTCATAAAGAATAATCCCTACTCCAATACATACAACCCCGGGTGGAGAAATCACCCAAATTTCGTGTGAAAAAATCAGCAACAAAACTTTCAACCAGTGGCGCAAAAAGAAGGGCCACCCAGATTTTTTTTGCAAACAAACAGTTCAACACATAACCAAGCTAGCAGCTCGTAGACACTGCAATCTTCGTCCTTGGAGAGATTGTTGAAGCAGTAAATTGAGAAGAATGAATCAGTGCTTCAGAATCAAGTAACGTTCATTCGAAATCTTGAAATTCAGCTGGGACAAATTGTGGGCGAGCTCAAAAATAGACCGTAAGAAGCGTTGCCGAGCTCAACTGAGCTTTCTCGCAATGCTGAGGGTACAGGGATGGAACAATGCTTAGCAGTCTCCTTGCTAAGCGACAAAATGACTGCGGAAGTAGGGGAGGAACCCATCACGACCAACTTGAATGCAGTGACAACCGAGGACCCGTTAACTTATAATTTGGAAAAGCCTGAGAAGATGAACCTTAAAGTTTCGTCCACCCTCAAGCCTTCAGAACATGAGATAGAAGAAGTCCAACTATCACCAGTCCCGCAAAGAGTGAAAGAGAAACAAAATGATGAAGACAAGATCGCGACAGTGGCAGTAACGCAAAATGCTATGATCCCACCAAAAATGTGCGACCCAGGAATCTTCACGATACCATGCTCTATTGGAGGGTTCTACAGTGGCCAAGCACTATGTGATCTTGGGGCGAGTATAAATGTAATGTTGCTATCAATCTTCAAACGATTGAATATGGACAAACTCACGCCCACGACGGAGACTCTTCTGCTTGCGGATAGATCCCAAATACATCCTGAAGGAGAGTTGAAAGATGTCGCAATCTCAATTGACAAATTCATCTTGCTGGCAGACTTCGTCATTTTGGATTATAAAGTGGACGAAGATGTACCCATCATATTGGGACGACCATTCCTCTTGACCGGTCGCGTTCAAATTGATATGCACAAGGGGGAAATCATAATGAACATCAATAGGGAGAAACTCCAGATTAAGGCAGTCAAGATTCCAGAAGACAGAGAAAAGAAGAAAAACCGCCGTAGACGTAAAAATTCCAGCTTGCACTGTAAAATAAGCTGTCCTTGAGTCATTATGTGATTCAACCTCATCAGGGACGCAAACCTTTTGAATATCCCTTTTCTACATCAATACTTCATGAACTTTCATCACCTTGTTATTATCTGTTATCACATAATTACTTCTTTAAAAAAATCATCATAATGTTGCAATCGGATCCTACTCGTAATTGGATGTCCGCATGACACGTGGGGTCAAGACAAAATGAAGGTGGCAATCATGATCAATGCAAAAATAAATGATCGTAACTCCGCTGCCAAGTAGGTATGAGTTTAGTTTGATAAAGAGTGCCTTGCTCGTAGTTGGATGTCCACGTGACACACGTGGGGGCATGCCAAAATGAAGGCAAGACACTTGGATTAGCGAAAGGTCAGAGAAAAATAATAATGTAAAAAATATGCAAGGATAAAAATTATTTAACACCCTAGTGAAACAATTTTTTTTTTGAAATAAATCATGCGATGTCATGAAATCTAGTAAAG
The DNA here is from genome assembly GCF_009727055.1 of Benincasa hispida. Lineage (NCBI taxonomy): Eukaryota > Viridiplantae > Streptophyta > Magnoliopsida > Cucurbitales > Cucurbitaceae > Benincasa > Benincasa hispida. The sequence continues at coordinate 6,456 of NW_024064949.1, read as the reverse complement.
TTCTTTTAAAGGTTAAACTTGCACCTCCTAGGTCTTAGAAATATTTTAAAAAGAGACTTGAATAAGACTTAAGGAAATTTTGGTGTATAGGATTTGAAGGAAGTATCCTTGAGAAATCTAGGAAAAGAGATTGTGCTCGACTTTTTAAAAGAAATATTTAGCTTATGCTTGAGGACAAACATTGTTTAAAGTTGAGGGTGTGATAACGGGTAGAAATGCACGTTATTATAGTGCTAAGTTATTAAATAATGCAGGGTTGCATTGATAAAATATATAAAATTGCGTCAAAAAAACATTAAGTTTGTAACATTGCGGTCGCATGCGTTCATCGCATAAAAACAGATTACTTTTGTATTTTTGTGCAGAATATGTGTTGACGCAAGGTGAAAAATGCGATCACAAGAAATTAACGGTCGAGTGCAGCGTTACCGCAAGGCTTTCCAGTGATTTATGCTTGCAGACATCTGCTCAAGAAGGATTTTTGCATATAGCCGGCGCAACTTGGTAGGCGCATCTGGGTGAAAAGCATAATTAATCACGATGGGACAGAAACTGATGATGGTCGAGTCCGAATTAAGTTGGCAAGCCGCTAACGGTCTACTGTAGCAAGTACTAAGCTTTTCGGGGAGAAATATTCGGTGCATCGGGCAGAGAGTTAAAGCCATCCCATCAGTGCAATCATAAGAGAGAAGACGCCTTTCACCCCAAAGCTCTATAAATACCGAAGGCAACCTTCAGAAAAGGAGTTCAAATAGTTAGAGATTTTTTCCTTAGATAGAATAACCATGTTCTTATATTTTCTTTTATTTAAGGCGAAAGCGAGAGAAGCGAGGTTGTGCCGAGAGATCGTTTCGGTGAACTTGGAAGAGTGTCGAAAGCGTCGAGATCAGAGATAGGGTTAGCTCTTGCGGAAGCAAGAATAACTTTTGAACAGAGTAGAATTGACAGTGTAAAAGCTTTGGGAAGCAAGGGATTGCTACCAGGCTCTCTATCCTTATCTTATATTGTCATTTTGTACTTAAACTTATCTATAGAAATGGAATTTACTTCTTTATATCTGTTCACTCTCTGTTTATTACGCATGAGTAGCTAAATCTGTCGAATGGGTTGAGAAGCACTTAGCTAGTATAACTGGGAATCTTCATTCCATGCGATTATCTTGTATTATGTATGCATCATTCGTCCATTAGAGATACTCAGGAGGGTAGTCTAAGGGCAGAATCTAGGCTTGGAAAATTCAGGTTAGAATCTAGCCTTGGGAGAGTCAGATTAGAACGCATAATCAAGAGATAGGAGCTTAAGAATAAGCACTGTTTGCTATTAACGCATCGCATACATCCTAGAGATAGGATATAATTGTGTGCGGTCATCTTGTCTTTATGTGCATCTTGCATCATCACATAGGAAAAGAGTAGAGACTTAGGAATAAACTCTATGGACATTCTTACATTCAACACATGCATCCTAGAACTAGGAGCACCACATTTGCATTAGAAAATGATTTGCTGATGCATAGTGTAGCATGATCGCATAGTTTGACGCATTTCCGTGAAACGCTAGCTAAAGACTTTCTCAACCCATTCCTCCGCATACTCAGTGTATCTACCGCATAATCAAACTTTTCTCAAATCCACCGCATACATTTATTTTATACTGCAAACAACAACCCAAACAACTATTTGATTGTTTGGTTACCGTAAAGTCTTCTTAGAAATTATCACCACATACTATTTTCCCTAGCCCCTGAGTTCGACCCTGAACTTATCAGGAAACTCAGCGGGGTTTATACTTGGATTTCGCTGAGAAAACTTGTTGCTCAACGCATTTCCATGACTGCATTTCATTCCATTATTTCATCACATAAAATAACGCATCACAGGGCAGCGCTGCAACACTTCCTCAAGTGTCGTAACGCTCCAGAGATTTCATGACGCCGCCGTCGCATCTCTGCTTAACGCTATAACTCCAATGCTCTAGAATAAAATAGGCAGTGTTGCAAGGTCTGAGAATAGTTGGGAAGACTCTCGTAGTGGTCTATGAACCGTTTGTAAGAAGATTGAAGCTGATTTGGAGAAGATTCAAAGACTACAAAGGTTGTATTCTTTTCCCCCATTTTTCTTGTTTTATTACATGCATGCTTATCTTTATAATTAATCTAATTAGAGTACTTTAGATCTGTTTTTCTTTCGCTGCACATGTGTTCGCTCCATCATCGAAGACAAATGAATCAGATTTATTTTCTTTGGAGTTTTTTCTTTCTAGAGAGTAGTGGGATCAGCTCTAAAACCCAAGTCATAAACTCCAAGTTTTATCTCAGAGGACAATCCTTGTCGATGAACTTTATTAGAGTTGGCAACGGTTTCTTTCTTTGTTAGTCCCTTGACATTCAATATAGACTGGAGATTATCTTGGGAACTGACAGTACTGGTTTCATTGTCATCAATCCCGTTTTGCTTGAATCGTGAGAACTTTCGTTTAAACAATTCTCAAGTTGATTCCATGATCTCATGTGCAATGACCATGTTCTTAAACCTTTTGACCAATGCATCAGGTATGCTTGGAAAAATGTGAACTCGGGCCCTCAAATTAGCCTTCATCCATACCTCATATGCATTACAAACATTTCGTTGTGCATCAGGGGTTAGGACATCAGGACAATCCTTAGTCATGACAATTTTGAGGTTGTTTACCACGAAAAACTTTTTAATGGATTCTTTCCACATTGTGTAATTGAAATCGATCAAACTAGAAAAGGAAATTAATGGAAAAATGCTATTTGACATATTTGCTAAAAAATAAACACATTGATCTACATTAGATTTTAGCATAACTCTTAAAAAATCCAATCAGTTTTAACAAAATCTAAATGAACCCCATTTAACATCTAATTTTGTAATGACACTTCAGTGATTTAGGACTAAAGCCACCGAAGGGTAGTCAGTTGTCCCTTCACTGAATTGAGACACTCTCAACCAATCATTACACCAGAATAACTCTTATTCCTATAACAATCAGTCATCATTTATTCAACCAAGAAATCATTAACTTGCTTAATAATTTTTCGTAAGTGTTACCCTCCATTTTAGATCATAGAGTTCCGCTCCAATGAACTAATCGAAGGAAAAATCGATTGAGGTAAAAACTAAAGCGATCATATCCATATATAGAGTTCGCCTTAAATATTGACCAACTGCATAAACCGTCCGAAGAGGGACGCTCCCAGGGTGCCTCGAGGCCGTGCAAGAAAATCTCACGGTGCAAACCAATGAAAGAGACCATAGGACATGTTGACACACTTCCCTCTCCCATTTACTATAAATACTCTCTCCATTCACCTTGATACTGACCCATGCAAACATCATTTGAAGGGGGGATGCTCGTAGGGCACCTCAAGGCTAAGTATGCGTCTCACGGTGTGAATATTAAGGGAGAAACGTGAGTGGAAAAATTGACGTATCATATACATCTTTCCCTCCTACTGAGTATTTTAACAACCTAGGGTTTAATTTACTTAGGAAAAATAAGACTAATTATTTTTATTAAGTGATTGTTTACGTTTGCCCAAAAGTAACACTTACTTTGGAAAGAAACAATTTTGATTAATATTCGTTAAAACACTTTAACAAATGTTTTAATCAACAATTACATGCTTTCAGTAAATCTATCTAATTCACTTTTCCATGTAGGTTCCCAGGTAGGAGTGTGGCATTACTGTCATCTTAAGTACCCCAACCTAGATAGAACTCGCTTTAGACAAAAGGTCCCTTATAGATATATTTACTACAAATTTAGTCTTTTATTGAAATCAATTTAATCCTATTAAATCGATTAAAAAAAGATTAATCTAATTTCTAATCTCATTAGAAATTTGTGAACAAGGTCTATGTGAACCATATTTTAAAACTATTTCAAAAGATGATTTTACCTAAGTTTTCATGCAATTCTTAGTTATTCATTTTAATTTCTAATTTCATTTATTTATAACTCTTATAAAGTAAATAAAACAAATTAAAACCTACATTGCATTGATTGACATACTTTATTAAATTGTAACGTTAATAAGATTACCTAAAGTAATGTCATGCATCATGTAATGTTCATTTTATTACTACATATACATTACACATATATATCAAAGTAATGAAATGAAATAACATACATTACATGCATACATTCAAACTATATATTATAACGACTATAATATAAATGATGCACGGCTATGTTATTTATGCATGCAAACATATAATATAACACTTATATTATATGATGCATGAGCATGCTATAAAATTAAATCATGCATATACATATATTATAACACTTATAATATAAATAATGCATAACTTATGGTGGGTTTTGATTCTATATGACAAACAATATGACATATAAGAAAAAACATACATCATATGTATATTTACAATAAACAGTTAATGGACCGGGATAGGACACCTAAAAGAAATTTAAAGACTAACTATTACAGCAAAAGAGTCATTTGGTTCGAAACAGGTGAACTAGGCCTTGAACCACTCAAATCGAACCGTCCTTTAATGAACTCTCTGCAATGATCGTGTAGCAAACTCGTTGTACGATCTTGTAGCAAATGCTACACAATCGTGTAGCAAAATCTACACTAATGCTACACGATCGTTTAGCAAATGATACACGATCGTATAGCAAAAGCTACATGATTGTTTAGCAAAAGTTGCACGATCATGTAGCTGGCTACACGATCTTGTAGAACTTCTTCGTCTTCCTCATCAAAGCAGTGCTCTAAATTTCTTCTTTGAAGCTCCTCGAGAACAGCACGAGCGACTCAAACTATGAATTACAAATTCTATAGCAATAAAAATGCCCAAAACAGGGGCCTTTACAAACCAAATTTGTAAACGAAATAAAGCCTTAAAACTAACTATCCTATCTCGAAACATCCATCAACAAAATCACATTCACAACCATTCATCGCATGAACTTTAAACAAAATGCAGTAAAACCCACCAACACTGTAAAAACAACTCAATAATAGAATGGAATTTGGGATCATATAACTATCAACCTGGCTTTGATACCAATTGAAGGAACTCTAACTAGGGAGAGAACCTTTAAGCGGAAACAAGATTGCCCCAATTTTCATTTTTCATTGAATATAAATTTTACAGTTAAACAAGAACAATATATGCATTCACTTATATTATTGCATGTAATCATAAAGGAAAATTTAGGGTTTCAGAAACCCTTACTTTTGAAGAATACTTTCTTCAAGAATCCCTCGAACAAGTCACAAATAGATCTCCTTCTCCAAACGGGACACCATCAAACGGAGCCTCCTGTATTCTTCTTAGGGATTGAGAATGACAGGAGTTGTGGGCTCTGCCTTAGGGCTTTTGGAAGAGGGAAGAAGATGGAGAGGAAGAGAGAGGAGAAGAATTTTTCTTCTCTGTGAGTTTTTTTTCCAGAGAGAACCAACTCACAGAGAGAACTCTTTCTCTCAGTGTTTTCAGGAAGATGGATCTTACAACCACATCATCTCTCACACAACCCACATAATTGACTGAGAGAAATAGGGAGAGGAAGTTGTAATTCCTTCCCTTTAATTAATTAATATTAATTTAATAAAATAAAATTAATAATAGTTATACATATAGTAACAACCTTATTATATGTATATAAACTATATGTTATATCCCATATAACACATAATTTATAGTTACATATCGTATCAAATATAATATAACCTATAGATGTATTTTCTCTCAACAGTACATGACATTTAATATAAATCACATTTATATTAAATTAATTTTTATGAATCTCATTCATATAATTAATATTTGGATCATATCCAAATATTTAATTCCTCTCAACTTATTTATGGTATTTAATCACATGAATCTCATTCATATAATGAGTATTTGAATCATATTCATATTCCTCTTATATTACCTTATATTATAATGTATCAAATAGATTATATTAATTATATCTCATATATAATTAATTCCCTCAATTAATTTGAACACTTCAAATTAATCCAAAAAATAATTCTCAATTAAATCCCTGTTAGGGGACCTTATGAGTCTGTAGATTGAAGCTCCAATGGTATTTGAATAATTAATTAAACTCTTTAATTAAATTACCCCACATCCGTTAACTGTTGGTAATTCCACTAAAGACCGATAGTTGTACTCTTTGCACTACAAATAAATTTCTTTGTCCATTGGATATAACCAATCAACAATGTGATGACTTTTCCCAAATTGCTCGTAAGTACAACTGGGCTAAAAATACCATTTTGCCTCTGTAGTTACATCTAACTTCTTAAGTACCACTGATCCCTCTAATGAATAATAAGTCATAGTCCAACTATTGTTGGGGTTGATGCCCTAAACTCTCATTGGGTCCTGTAATTTGTAAATACCTGTATTGAACAAACGCTTGTGATGTAATAATATGAGATATTTT
>NW_024064948.1:0-2231 GCF_009727055.1 Benincasa hispida | reverse complement strand
AGGCGCCTAAGAAAAGAAGAAGAATGGAGGTAGAGGGCAGAAATCCTAGACATCGAAGGAGAATCCACCACCGCAAGGGTGGAAAGGGGGATGTTAGCGCAACTTGAACCATCATCGCAACAACAATCCTCATTGTCGCATCAAAGATTAGGTACGATGGAGGCTCAACTCTGAGGTTCGGATGACAAAGAAGATCTTGACATCACCCCACTTATGCAGCGTCACAAGGGGAATGCGCCGTAAGGGTCTGCAGTAGACCTAGAAATAATTGAACATATAGAGAAGGAGAGAGAAGAACGAAGGAGGGAATTGAAGGAGAAGGAAGAAAAGATGGCATAGACACACCAAATCATCCCCTCAGCCGATTTGGCTAGACGGCTTCATGACGAGGAGGTTCACCGTCCCAACGCAAGGGCGGAGGAGAAAGAGAAGAAAAGGCTCGAAGATGAGCAGTGCATTGCGCTCGCCTCCGAGCAATTCGAAAAAGAAATGCAAGAAGAGGAGGAAGTTGAGAGGAAGAAGAAGGAGAAAAAGGAGTTGCACCGAAGAGCCAAAGTGCAGGGCAGAATTGAGTTAAAGAGAAAAAAGAGAGAAGAATGGGAAAGGGAAAAACAAGAGCAGGACAAAGAATGGTAACACATCAAACGACAAAAGACCCACCTTGCGTCCGCTCAAAAAAAGGTGGAAGGCAGCGAGTCTTCGCCGGCCAGGAGGCGCCCAAAAGTCTGAAAGAAAAATGATGATTTACTAATGGAAATGGGTTTCTTCCCTGCGCCGGCCTCACTACCATACCTCATCATCAGCATCATAGTGGAGCTTGGATGGGAAACTTTTTGTCAATGCCCATCCATAGTCATCCCTATGGTAGTGCGGGCCTTTTATCATGGTCGGCTCCATGACACTAAAGATATGGTGGTCGTTGACGGGAGGGTAGTGCCATTTTGCACCAAGGACATCAATCAGCTCTATCAGTTAAAGAATTTTCTGGAAGCACCCGACAACAAACTGATTGATGATCCTGTTGAAGAACACATGGAGGACGCATTGAAAATATTGGCACAACCAGGCACCAATTGAACGGTGTCCTTGACTGGCATTAGAACCATTGCATCTAACCATCTGTCGCTAGAAGCACGTCTATGGGTCTATTTGGTGAAGAGATGGCTCATCCCAATCACTTATAACAAGACAATTTCAAGGTATTGATGCATTGCGCGTGACATTCCGATCGATGTGGGTAGACTTTTTGCGAGGCAAATTAGAGGCTATGTAGGCCGCATCAGGGGCTGTCTCTTATACACATCTAGATGTGTATAAGAGACAGCTTGGTACCTTCGACTGAAAGCGAACTAAAGCGAAGGGATGACAAGGAGGTATTTGGGAGCATTATAAACTATTTGGAAAAGGGGGGGGGGTTACCGAAAGCTGGCGTTTTGCATCTGTCTCTTATACACATCTAGATGTGTATAAGAGACAAATCTTAAGGTGGCGCTCCCACTACCTCCAACCGAAAGTGAACAACAAAGAAAAGATGACAAGGAGGTATTTGGGAGCATTATAAACTATTTGGAAAAGGACGGGGGGTTGCTGGAAGCAGAAGTAGTGAACTAACCCCTACCGTTGGAGGAGTTGGTTTCGGCGTTGCAAAGGATGGCCCTTATAATCTTGGATCATAAGGAGAATGCCCCAGTAGACTCCAATGAGGACCCATTAGGGTAGTTATGGAAGATGTGGAGGTGCAGAGGCGGTGGAGCAGCTCACGAAGAAGGTGAAGAAGGAATCGAAGATCAACAGGCAGAAAAAGATGAACTGGCCCAGAAAGAAAAAGAAAGGTAGGAGAAGAGGAGAGTCGAGAGAAGGCCTGTCTCTTATACACATCTAGATGTGTATAAGAGACAGATCATTATCAGAGACAACCTCACAACCAACCCTCTGTATCCAACTTCACCCAATTCATCATACTTAGAATCACTGCTCACATAATACATACAGAAGAATGATGCGCTCATACAGTCGCAAGCATATTCTATTAGGAATTTGGAGGTACAGGTTGGGCAGCTTGTGATTAAATTGAAAAATAGAACACCTGGTACACTGCCCAGCAACTCAGAATCACCCGGACCTAGTGGAAAAGAACAATGTCAAGCGGTGACATTGGGCAGGCAAGTTTGATCGCCTGCAGGGATGCACTTTGCGGTAACGTTGAAAATCTTTTCCAATAAGCGTCCATC
>NW_024064947.1:0-946 GCF_009727055.1 Benincasa hispida | reverse complement strand
GGCCCCCGAGGCCCACTTTTTCTCCTGAACCTTCCAGCACGAAATTGTGCGAAAATGGACCCAGGGGTTAGAAACGATGAAAATGAGCCGTGTGCCAGACGGTTTTTCGAACGGAGCTCATTTGGTGCCTCAAACGAACCCCGAGGCCCCACAGGCTTCGCCGGGGGCCGTTTGTCGTGCGCGAACAATCCATCACGAAAAAGCGTTAAAACAGACCCAAAGGTTAAGAATGATGATAAAAATTCGTGTGTCAGACGATTTTGCGAATGGAGCTCGTTTGGTGCCCAAAACGGCCCCCGGGCCGTAGGGCCCACTTTCCGCTCCCGAATCTTCCGACACGAAAATGCGCGAAAACGGACCCAGAGGTTAAGAACGATGAAAAAAAGTCGTGTGCCAGACAGTTTTGGGAACGGAGATCGTTTGGTGCCCGTAACGGCCCCCGGGCTCCACATCTTGCTCCCGAACCTTTCGGCACGGAATTTCGCAAAAATAGACCTAGGGGTTAAGAACGATGAAAAAGAGGTGCCAGACGGTTTTCCGAACGGAGCTCGTTTGGTTCCCTTAACGGACCCCGGGGCCACATGGGTTGCGCCGGGGGGCCGTTTGTCGTGCGCGAATGCGCAAAAACGGACCCAGGTATTAAAAACGTTAAAAAATGGCGTGTGCCAGACAGTTTTACAAACAGAGCTCATTTGGTGCCCCAAACGGCCCCCGGGGCCTCGCGGGGGTGTCGCGGTGGCTTGTTGGGGTGTTGTATGGCTTCGCTGAGGGTGTCGCGGGGTAGGACCCCGGGACCCAATTTTTTTGCGTGAACCTTCCGTCACGAAAAAGCGCGAAAACGGACCCAGCGGTTAAGAACGATGAAAAAAAGTCGTGTGCCAGACAATTTTAGGAACGGACCTCGTTTGGTACCCCAAACGGCCCCCGGGGCCCCGTGGGGGCGTGG
>NW_024064946.1:0-8503 GCF_009727055.1 Benincasa hispida | reverse complement strand
TATAATTGTAACAGATGCTATAATATTCAAATAACAGCTACATATTTTTTTTTATAAAAGTGATTTTATAGTGTTTTTAAAAATGCTATCTTTATTTGATACAAAGACAAATGTGCTATTTGAAACTTGTATTTATAGCATTTACAAAATGCTATAAATATTCGTACATTTCGTAGCATTTTAGCAAGTGCTATAGAAGGAAACTTATTATAGCATGTAACAAAAATGGTATAAAAAGTTGAACTTTTCGATAGCGTTTAAAAAGTGCAATAAAAAGCACAACACTTTTTAATAGCATGGGTTGTCAAGACTTTGGAGAAAATGCTATAATAGACATATGATAACATTTTTTCAAAGCTATAATAGACATTTTTCTGTAGTGTCCCAAATTTAATTTCTGCAAGCCCACACACCTCTACTTGATCTCAACTTTGAGAATACCGAGATAATCTTGTGGTGGTACTCGTTCTGGATTTCAAACTATTGTACATTTGTTTGATTTCAAGAGAAGTTGTTTGAGGAGTTCATGACTATAGAGGATTTACGTATAGGGATCGATCTTCAAAGATAAGTAATTCCAACTCCCTTTTTTCCCCATCATACTTTCCAAAAATTTCGCGCAATGAATCCATGATCTCATATGCAGTGATCATGTTTTTATATTTTTGGTCAAATACTTTAGTTAAACTTGCCAAGATGTATGCTCTAGTCTTATCATTGGCCTTCATCCATCTACCATATAACATCCTGAAACATTTTGAGATGCAGTACGAGCATAGATTTTAGGACACTCCTCAATTAGGACAAATTTCAGATCATCGATTATTAGCATAGTATTGATCATGTTTTTTCAACTTGTGTAATTTTCACCAGTTAATTTGTCGGCTCCTAGTAAATTATTTATAGCGCTTGCCATTTCAAGATTGTTGATACAAGAAAATATCTAAATTAGTAAAAATATAAATATTTTAATCCAATCAAATTTTAGCAAAAAAAAAATTGATATATCCTAAAACATTTAATTTTTTGTAATAATACTTCATTGAGTTAAGATAAAAGACACCGAAGGGTGATCAGTTACCTCTTCATTGAATTGAGATGTTCTCAACTAATTATTATACCAGAATAACTCTTATTACTATAACAACTAGTTATCATTGTTTTGATTAAAATTATTAACTTCCTCAAAAATTTATTGTGAATGTGACCCTTCATTATAGATACTAGATGTCCGTTCCAATAATGTCAAGGAAAGAGCAAATTGAAGCAAAAACTAAAGCGGACCTATCTATTTATGGAGTTTTCTCTGATATTGATTCCATACAAACATATTCCGAAGGGAGGACACATCCAGGGTGCCACAAGGCCGAGTATGAAGTCTCACTATACATCTAATGAAGGAGACCATAGGATATGTTGACACACGCCATTCTCCTACTCACTATAAATACTTTCTCCATTCACCTTGATATTGGCCTATGTAAACACTTTTCAATGGGAGGATACTTCCAAGGTGCCACGAAGTCGAGCATAGATCTCACAGTGTAAATTTTTCAGGAGAGCGTGAGAAGAAAAATGATATATCATATACATCTTTTTTCTCCCACTAAGAATTTTAAAACCTAGGTTGCATACCTAGGTAAACTTAGGCTATGTCATTTATATAAGTATTTGTTAATTTTCCCAATATAACATTCATATTGGATAGTTTAACAACTTTATTGCATGCTCATAAAATCTTTTGACTAGTTCACCTTTTAGGTCGGCTCCCAGGTCAAGGTGTTCCCTTACGTTCATCTTAAATACCCCAACATTAGGCAGAACCTTCCTCAGACAAATGTCCCTTATAGCCAAACTCTTTTATAAATTTAATCTTTGATTAACTCTTTTTAATCTTCTTAATAAAATAAAATATTAAACCTAATTTCTAGTATTTATTAGAAATATTTTATCATAAAATTTTAATTTCCAAATTTTAAACCTCTTAGAAATCATGAATTAAAACCCTATGTTTGTATGCAACTCTTTATTATCACATTTTAATTTCTATGTCATATAACTTTTATATAAGTAACGAAATTAAAACCTATAACATGCATCTAAAGACATTATCGATATAACAATCATATTTAAACTAAATTATATCATGCATCATGCATAATTTGTTTTAATTATCATTATTCTTCAATCATGCAATATAAACTCTTATATTAAGAATAATGAATTAAAACCTTATTATATCCATTTTACTTTCTTTAACATTAATAATATAACTATTATATTCATATTAATGAAAGTCATATAGTATACATGTTTTTAATCATTTAGTAAAAATATTATAATATACAATATATAATATACATCATGTATGTACATACTTTTAAATGTAACATAAACTTTAAATATAACAATTATATTTAAATAGATGCATGATCATGCTTAACCTCTTGGGATTTCAAATTATATGGCATACTTTATGCAACAAATAATTGATATATTTTAAATATAAATCACATGCATTATTAAATTATATAGCAATAATAGACCAAAATTTTGGTATCCTAAAAATAAAAAATAAATAAAATTACAATAGTTTTAATAAATAATATGGCACGAACTTATTGAAATAGGCTCCAAAATTTTGGCTAATTTTCTTATCATTATAGCCCTTTGTCCAAGGGAATCCATGAAGCAAACAATGACAGTCAGATAGTCAGATGTTTTTATGACGCACAGACGATAACGGTCAGACAGTACCCTGCACAGAATCCTATTGGGTTTGTGCTCATAATTCTAATTGTCTACTCTTTTTTTTTTTTTGGAACTTTTGAAAGCTAGAAATTGCCACAATCGACAAACCTTACATGACCTTACTTACAAATAATTTGTCCAAAAACAAAAAGCCCTTACATTCATCAAATCAAAGTAAATTGCAGTAAATCTAATGTCGAAACTCCGAAAAACGTCAAACTACACAAAAACTATCCATATATTTTCAAGAAAAATGCATAAAACACCCACCATTTTTCTATCTTTCTTTCTAATAACGAAAAATTGAAAGTAAGATATGACGTTGATACAATTTAAGGGATCGAATCTTGTGTAGAAGCATGTTCATACTCATGCTTCAAAATTCGTTGCAGAAAATAAAAGAAGAAACCAATTTAAGCATGTTGTAAATTAAAGAAAAGTTTTGAAAACCTTACTTTTGAAGCTATTTCTTCAAGTGAAATCTTAAAAAAATGTGTTTCGAACATTACCACTAACGAATCCCCGCCATTCTCTGGTAAATTTGTTGCTTGTGAGAGCCCTTTTGGAGTTTGGAAGAAATTTTTTGAGAGAGAATTTTTTTTTTTTTAAGCCAAAGAGGCAACCACACATGATAATCATCCAGTTTTCTTCTTTTTTACGTTGAGTTAAGAACAGGGTTAGTTATTCCTCTCCCACTAATCTCATAACTCCCCACATGAGGGAGTTATTTTTATTTAATATATGATTAAATTAAATCATTATTTAATTAACATAATTAAATAATACTTTAAATAAATCATATTTAAATATATTTTTCTCTCATAACCTATATTTTAATATGAATCTTATTCATATTAATCTTAACCTATGGTTGTAATATAAATATAAAGGATATTGTTTAATATTTGAATCTTATTCAAATATTTTAACTTTCGCATATAAAAAAGTTTAACTTTGAATCTAATTTAAAATTAACTTTATATTACAATGTATCCATATACATTATATTAATTGTATTATGTACAGTCATATTTTCCAAATAATTTCAACAATTCAAATTCACCAAAACTTTAATAATTCTATTTTTTTTTTCACCCTTAGCGAGCTAGTGGGAAGATGTAATGGACCTATAGATTACAAGCTCTATTGGTACGTGATTAATTAATTAAACTCTTTAATTTAATTAATCAACATTCATTAACTGCGAGTCATTCCACCGAAGACCCACATATACACTCTTCACATTGCATGTAGATGTACTTCTATATCCATGGATACACTGTTACCAGTTAGTGAATCCTTTAAAAATCGTTCATAATTAAGTTGGGTCAATTACCATTTTTCCTTGTAATTACCTCTAGTTCTCATAGTCCTACTAATCATAAGATGAATAACTTATTTATGGTCATACGATAAACAAAATCCCTCTCAAACCAACGAGATAGAAGAGGGCCCATTGTTCAAGATCTAGAGTCAGCACTTAAAGGAACAATTTCTCTCTACTTGCCCTAAAGATGGGAAGGAGTAAATCCCATGTCGTGTAATTATATTCCCAGCTCTCTACTCAGTCCTTTCTCCAAAATGGTAGACATATTGAGTCGGCAACTCGGGCCACTCTCACTCATACAAATAAAAGGACAGTCTCTCATAGGTAGGAGTCTATAACTTACTAAGGATTGAGATTGAGTTACCTATAGTCATCCTATAAAATATTAGTGATAGATTTTAGTCAGTTGGTTCAATTTTTCGGTCCATCATGCTCACACCTACTTCGAGTTTAGCCTTTCATACATTCAAATGTTCAATTTTAACTAATGTACTCTTAATAAACCTTGAATATAGTCTCTCCTAGCTAATTTTTATTGAAATTAGCTAAATAATAATAATAATAACTTTCATGCAAGAAAATACAATTTGTTGATTTATTTTCAAAATATTATAGTGACATGTTACATAGATTACAAAAAGTTTAAAAAAAGGTAAAAAATAAACTAGAAATAAGAATAAATTTAAGATTTATTAAAAGTATACAGTGACTAAAATTATACTAAAATTATACATTTAAAAGTACAGTGACAAAATTTTAACAAATTTCATAGTATTGGGGTTAAAATATATAACTTTTTTTTTAAGAATGTACTAAAGGGAAGAGGGATTAGGGGGTGTATTGGGACATCTCAACTAGGTTGATACCTCCTTAGCACCCTCATCATATCCCGTAGCCAATAGTCATATTCATTCAAAAAGAAAAGTATGTATAAAGAGTTAGAGGAAAGTTGAAATCCAAAAATCAAGAGGGAAAAGGGCAATGGGGGTTACATACACGATTTCCAGTTTAAAGCGATAGTAGTAGCATCATAATTACAAAATAAATAGGATTTTCTTCACCATAGGCCAGCCAATGATAAAGCTTCATCCCAAACATGACCTTGAAGCTTCTGTTCATCTTGGAAGATCCTTTTGTTCCGTTCAAGCCATGTGCACCAAAGAAGAGTAGTGATGATGTTGCTTCTTAGAATCTCATCCTTAGTGTTCAGATTTATGTTCAAGAGACAGTTGATAATATTGGTAATAGATTGATAGTGTTGTTGGAGAATTGTTTGGGAAAGACGAGCCCATAAATTTGAAGAGAAAGTACAACTGATGAAAAGATGATTAACAAATTCTGAGCTATCCATGCAAAGAATACACCCGCTTCGATTGAGACAGCTATGAGGATTTCTTTGTTGATTCTTCTCCGTCGTGTTGAGAATATTGTGAAGGATACTCCAAAGGAAGAATTTTCATTTTTTAGGTATATACAAATTCCAAAGATTACACAGATTGATAGAGTAGTGAGGAATTGTGTAGTACCATTAAAATGTATCTTTAATGATATGTAAAATATATAATATGTCACCTTTTTTATCCATTGCTTTTTTTAAACTATTCTATTGCATAATAGTTGGAAGAAGAAGAAAAAAATAGCCAGTCGAACTTAGAGAAAGAAATAATCTTTCTGAAATAAACACCTAAAATAACATTAGTAGAGACATTCCATAGAACAAAACTTGGGACAAGATCACAAACATTTCATAAAACAAGACAACTTAAAAAATATAGTCAACACCAATTCTCTACCTTTTTATTTAATTAAAATGCAAATACTTCACTAGAAGTACTTTTACCCATTACATAAGCACACACTATGGTAGAGAAAAGTACATATGCAATTAACAATTATTCTCCAGGAGATGTCAAATTGGTATGGGGTCTATAACCATAGAAGTAATGAAATGTTTGGTTGCTCCATGAACAAATGTATAACCATCTTCCTTCTTATAAAACAAGTTTGAGAGTCTAGCAATATTCAGCACACGCATAAGGATTGCATTCGAAAGCTCTGTTGATTTCGTTATGTAATCTTCTATTACATCTTTCCATGATTTTTCGATTTCTTTTTCTAATTCAACCACAGCTTCTTCCTCTGATACTTCGTGTTGTTTCATGTAGCACTCAACAGCGGAACCAACATGACCAATCTCTTGTTCAAACTATTAAAAAAAAAAAACATAGCAAAAAATATTATTAGGAATAAAATATCGATATCCATATCAAAGTTAAATAATTTATAAAAAATCGTTTAAAAAACATGTTATTAGTAGTGATTTGATTAATTGATGATGTTTTTATATCTTTTTATGCCTATTTATGCGAGATATTGATCAAACCAGGATATCGGTGTCAATCCTTATGATTTACAAATATATCAAATATTTTAATTATCCTTGCATGGAACTACTCATTTTTATTAAAAAAAAAAATTAGCTTGATATTTTTCAATGAATTTTTAACATTAAAATAAGGTTCAACGACTTATTAGATAACATGAGATTTCATCTCAAAATTAATTGACAATGATTGGAATTGTTCATGATCTCTGTTATAAGGAGTATTAGATTTCTTGATTTTCCAAGGTGGAATTCTCAACAAGATTAGTAATTTATATGTCCAATAGTCTACTTAGGGGTGCACACGGGATGGATTGGGTTGGGTTGAAGGTATTTTTTGGACCAACCAAAAAATTTCGGTTGGTTGATTGACAACTCAAAGGATCCATAAAAGTCTCTGACCCAAACCGACCAAGCTCTTAAAATTTGGATTTGGAAGTTGGCTTCTTTGGTCATAACTTATTTTTTCTTTTTAATTAAAAATATGTAAATTTATATACAACACAAATTTAAAAGTTATCAAACAAATTTAAACAAAGATAAATATCATAACAAATTTTTAAAAAAAATATTAAAAAATTCACAAATTAGTCAATAAAAATTAATCAAACTTTAAAATATATATATAATATATAATATATATATAATCTAAATTGGGTTGGGTCAAGCTAATTCTTTTTTAGTCAATGCACGTTCCAACATAATCCAACAAAAATAGAAAAAGTTTAATCCATCCTAACCCTTACATTTTGAGTTGTGTAGTCCAGATTGTTCGTAGGTGTCGGGTTATTTGAACATCCTTAAGTCTACTTACTATTAGGTTTAGACATTATTTTAGTACTATATTTCTAACTTTGATTCATTTTTTCTTATATTCTCAAGATGTTGATGTGGGTCTCTATAGTTTCAAATCTTGTTATTTTTATCTTTGTTCTTTAAAAAATGTCCATTTTCTGCAATCAAAATTTTTAGCACGATACTCCAAAACTCTAGTCATCAAATTTCTTAAAATATAACCATAATTTTTATCAAAGGTTCATCATTATATATATAAAATTACGTTAAAAATTTGTATATAGAGATCAAAATTGTCGCTATTTTGAAAGTATAGTAAGTCATGTAAAATATGACATATTTTAGAAGTAAAAAACGAAAATGAACCAAAGTTAGAGAAAAATAGTTTTTGAACCAATTAAATCTCTCTTCAAGTCCTTGTTTGGGTGTGAGCTTTCTTATGTATAACCTATTACAACATACTGAATAATACCAATCATACAAGTGATGATTTTTAAATGTAATGGCTTGTGTACCTTGTGGGAAGTTATATCATTCATGAGCCTGCCGATTATTCCACTTGCTTTAAGAAGCATTGGATCACTCTCAACCCATTCAAAAGCTTCTTGTGAAGCAGCAACTCCCATTCCAACAAATGAAATTGGAACAAAAAGATAATAACAAGTAGACACAATGGCTATTCTTTCATGTACTCTTCCATTGTTGGCAAATACCCTTCATGGAACCATTTGGCTTCTGCAAAATAAGCTCTACATTGCCTTTTTTCATCTATACACAAAAACTTGGCATATATAGATATTAGAAAGCTTGAACAATTGAAAATAAAACTATATAACATTGATGAGTAATTAAAACTTCTCACCCCTTCTTTTGCATAGTGAATAGCATATGGAATGTTGTCCTTGTTGATATCTTTCTCAATCTCCTCATAAACTTTTAATATAACTCCATAAAATACTTTCATGTACTTTGGGAGCTTCTCAATGCAATTCATATCCCACCTTAAATTCAATCAAAAGTACATTTTTTTATAATAGTTCATACTTTATTCGAATGGA
This sequence comes from Benincasa hispida, assembly GCF_009727055.1. Taxonomy (NCBI): domain Eukaryota; kingdom Viridiplantae; phylum Streptophyta; class Magnoliopsida; order Cucurbitales; family Cucurbitaceae; genus Benincasa; species Benincasa hispida. The sequence goes on along the minus strand of NW_024064946.1, from coordinate 189 downwards.
AAAAACTTGAATGGCACCCAATTAAAACTCTCACATGACAGTTTGCTTTTTAAAAAAAAACTAAAAAGATTATTTGTTTTAAAGTGTGTGTATGAAATGAGAAACATGGACTTAGGTGCAACCTAAATATTGCTCTCTTCGAATTGATCAGCTACGTTTATGTTGGCATGGTTTAATATGAATTGATGA